>NW_027142076.1:1525676-1825676 GCF_036365525.1 Heterodontus francisci | reverse complement strand
TTCAGGATAAACATGTTCCCACAAAGAAAAAGGGTGAGGGGGCCAAATCTCGAGTCCAATGGCTGTCAAGGAGCCGACAGGGTAGGATAACGCAGAAAAGGAAAGCTTCTGTCCGACACTGAGAACTTAATACTGCAGAAAGCCGAGAGGAGTATAGAAAGTGGAGGGGTCAAATCAAAAAGGAAGTGAGGAATGGAAAGTGAGGGTATGAAAGAATATTGGCAAGCAAAATCAAGGTGAACCCAAAGATGTTTTCTTAATACATTAAGAGGAAGAGGATAACTAAGGGAAGAGTAAGACCCATAATAGATCAGAAAGGTAACCTTTGTATAAATGTGGAAGATATTGGTATGGTTCTTATTGAGCACTTTGCGTATGTCTTCAGAAAAGAGGGGGGATTTAGATATTGTCGTTAAGGAGGAAGAGTGTGAATTATTGGATATGATAAACATAGGGAGAGAGGAAGTATTAATGGGATTAGCATCCTTGAAAGTTGAAACATCACCAGAGCCGGATGAAAAGTACCCCAGGCTGTTCAAAGAAGCAAGAGAGGAAATAGCAGAGGGTCTGCCTACCATCATTTCCCAATCTCACTAGATACAGTTGTGGTGCCGGAGTATTGGAGAATTGCTAACATTGTACCTCTGTTTAAAAAGGGAGTGAAGGATTGTCTGAATAATTACAGGCCAGTCAGTCTAACCTCAGTAGTGGGCAAATTATTGGAATCTATTCTGAGAGACGGGATAAACTGTCACTTAGAAAGGAACAGGTTTATCAAGGATAGTCAGCATGGATTTGTTAAGTGACTCTCTTGTTTGACCAAATTGATCGAATTTTTTGAAGCTGTTACAAGGAATATAGATGAGGGTAGTGCAGTTGATGTGGTCTACATGGATTTTAGCAAGGCTTCTGACAAGTTCCCACATGATAGACTGGTTCAAAAAATAAAATCCCATGGCGTCCAGAGAAATGCAGCAAGGCGGATACAAAATTGTCTCAGTGGCAGGAAACACAGGGTAATTATTGACAAGTATTTTTGCGACTGGAGGACTGTCCCCATTGTCATTCCACAGGGCTCAGTAATGGGTCCCATGCTTTCTGTGGTCTATATTAAAGATTTAGACGTAAATTTAGGGGGTATGATGAAGACTTTTGCAGATGACACAAAGATTGGCCATGCGGTGGATAGCGAGAAGGATAGCTGTAGGCTGCAGGAAGAGATTGACGGTCTGGTCAGATGGGCAGAAAAATGGGAATCGACCTGGATAAGTGTGAGGTGATGCTATTGGGGAGCTCAAACAAGCAAAGGAATACACGCTTACTAGGACAATACTGAGAAGTGTAGAGGAAGTAAGGGACTTTGAAGTGAATGCCCACAGATCCCTGAAGATAGCAGGACAGGTCAATAAGGCAGTTAAGAAGGCATATGGAATAATTTCCCTTTTTAGCTGAGGTATAGAATGAAAGAGCTGGGAGGTTATGCTGGAACTGTCTTAATCATTGGTTAGGCCACAACTTGAATACTGTGTGCAGTTCTGGTAACAGAAAGGATGTAATTGCACTAGAAAGGGTACACCGGAGATTTACGAGGATGTTGCCAGGACTGGAAAAATGCAGCTATGAGGAAAGATTGGATAGGCTGGGGTTGTTCTTCATGGAACAGAGAAGGCTTGAGGGGAGATCTGATAGAAATGAACAACAGTTTGTGGGGCCTGCATTGAGTGGAGGTGAAGGGTCTATTCACCTTAGCAAAAAGGTCAGTGACTAGGGGACATAGATTTAAAGTGATTGGCAGAAATATCAGAAGGGAGTTGAGGAAAAACATGTTCACCCAGAAATACAAACTTTTCTCGGTGACAGGAAGCAAAGGGTAATTGTTGACGGGTATTGACTGGAGGACTGTTACCAGTCGTGTTCCAGAGGGCTTGGTACTGGGTCCCCTGCGTTTAGTGAGGGTCTGTAACTCACTTCATGAAAGGATGGTTGAGGCAGAAACCCTCGACTCATTCAAAAGGAGTCTGGATGTGCATCTCAAGTGTCATAATCTGCAGGGCTACGGATCAAATGATGGAAGGCGTGATAAGAATAGTTGGATAACTTTTCGGCTGGCACAGCCACGATGGGCCAAGTTACCTCTTTCTGTGCCTTAAATTTTCTACGATTCTATGATTCTATAACACGAAACACGTTATCCTCGTTAACACTCACAATTCTGTCAACAAACTATCAAGGTTATCAGAAATGATTTTCCATGAAGCTATCAGTGCTGCTTGTCATTTAATAAGACATGATTTTGCAAGTAAGAAATATTTTTGTGCTGGGTTATGGCCTCCAGAATTTTCCAATAATCAACATTAGGCTGATAGTTGCAAGGCTTATCCAACCTCCCCTTCTTTAAACAGGGTGTAACATTTACAGCCCTTCATATCTCTGGCATTTTAAAAAATTCATTCATGGGATGTGGACACCCCTGGCCAGGCCAGCATTTATTGCCCATCCCTAATTACCCATGCGAAGGTGGTGATGAGCTGCCTTCTTGAACCACTGCAGTCCATGTGGGGTCGGTACACCCACAGTGCTGTTAGGAAGGAAGTTCCAGTATTTTGACCCAGCGACAGTGAAGGAACGGCAAGATAGTGTCAAATCAGCATGGTGTGTGGCTTGGAGGGGAACTTGCAGGTGGTGATGTTTCCATACATCTGCTGCCCTTGCCCTTCTATATGGTAGAGGTTGTGTGTTTGGAAGGTGCTGTCTAAGGAGCCTTGGTGTGTTGCTGCAGTGCATCTTGTAGATGGTACACACTGCTGCCACTGTGCGTCGGTGGTGGAGGGAGTGAATGTTGTGGATGTGGTGCCAATCAAGCCGGCTGCTTTGTACTGGATGGTGCCGAGCTTCTTGAGTGTTGTTGGAGCTGCACCCATGAGGACAAGCGGAGAGTATTCCATCACACTCCTGGCTTGTGCCTTATAGATGGTGGACTGGCTTTGGGGTGTCAGGAGGTGAGTTGATCGCCTCAGCATTCCTCGCCTATGACCTGCTCTTTGAGCCATGGTATTTATATGGCTACTCCTGTTCTGTTTCTGGTCAATGGTAGCCCCTAGGATGTTGATAGTGGTGGATTCAGCTATGGTAATGTCATTGAATGTCAAGGGAGATGATTAGATTCTCTCTTGTCGGTGATGGTCATTGCCTGGCACAATGGCAGTGCGAATGATACTTGCCAATTATCAGCCCAAGCCTTGATATTGTCCAGGTCTTGCTGCATTTCTACACGGACTGCTTCAGTATGTGAGGAGTCACGAATGGTGCTGAACATTGTGCAGTCATCAGCCAACATCCCCACTTCTGGTCTTGTGATTGAAGGAAGGTCATTGATGAAGCAGCTGAAGATGGTTGGGTCTCGGAAACTACCCTGAGGAACTCCTGCAGTGATGTCCTAGAGTTGAGATGATTGACCTGCAACAACCACAACCATCGTCCTTTGCGCTAGGTATGACTCCAACCAGCAGAGAGTTTTGCCGCTGATTCCCACTGACTCCATTTTTGCTCTGGTTCCTTGATGCCATACTCAGTCAAATGCTGCCTTGATGTCAAGGCAGTCACTCATACCTCACCTATTGAATTCAGCTCCTTTGTCCATGTTTGCACCAAGTCTGTAATGAGGTCAGGAGCTGTGTGACCCTGGCGGAACCCAAACTGAGCGTTACTAAGCAGGTTATTGCTAAGCAAGTGCTGTTTGATAGCATTGTCGATGACACCTTCCATCACTTTACTGATGATTGAGAATAGTCTGATGGGGCGGTAAAGCCGGGTTGGACTAGTCCTGCTTTTTGTGTACAGGACATAGCTGGGCAATTTTTCACATTGACGGGTAGATGCCAATGTTGTAGCTGTACTTGAACAGTTTGATGGGGGAACGGAAGTTCTGGAGCACAGGTATTCAGTACTATTTCCGGAATATTGTCAGGGCCCATAGCCTTTGCAGTATCCCGTGCCTTCAATCGTTTCTTGATATCACGCTGAGTGAATCCAACCATGAGAAGCAGTACTGTATACTCCCCTCCACCTCCAGTCTGAACAATGACTGTTCACCACTTCTCTCGGCTTTCTGTCCCTGAGTCAGTGTCATATCCACACTATCACTGTCACATTAATCCATGTCATGACAAGTCTATGAAATATCCACACTATCACTGTCACATTAATCCATGTCATGACAAGTCTATGAAATATCCACACTATCACTGTCACATTAATCCATGTCATGACAAGTCTATGAAATATCCACACTATCACTGTCACATTAATCCATGTCATGACAAGTCTATGAAATATCCACACTATCACTGTCACATTAATCCATGTCATGACAAGTCTATGAAATGTCATTTGATCACAGGCCGTTTGAAAATCTATATACATAAGTGGATATACATGAGTAGGGGCGAAAGATGTTGATATGGTTCTTAATGAATACTTTGTATCTGTCTGAACAGAAGAGGGGATGATGCAGATACTGTGGTTTAGGAGTAGGAGTGTGAATTATTGGATGTGATATACATAGGGAGAGAGGAAGTATTAATGGGATTAGCATCTTTGAAAGTTGATAAATCACCAGGGCCAGATGAAATGTATTCCAGGCTGTCAAAAGAAGTGAGAGAGGAAATAGCAGAGGGTCTGACCATCATTTTCCAGTCCTCACTGGATACAGGTCTAGTGCCAGAGGATTGGTGAACTGTTAACATTGTACCTCTTTAAAATGGGAGCAAAGGATAGACCGAATAATTGCAGGCCAATCAGTGTAACCTCAGTAGTGGGCAAATTATTGCAATGTATTCTGAGAGACAGGATGAACTGTCACTTAGAAAGGCTCAGGTCAATCAAGGACAGTCAGCATGGAAATTGTTAAGGGAAGATATTGTTGACCAACTTGATTGAATTTTTCGACGAAGTCGCAAGGATGATAGATGAGGGTAGTGCCGATGATATGGTCTCCGTGGATTTTGGCAAGGCTTTTGGCAAGGTCCCATGTGGCATACTAGGTAAAACAAATACAGTCCCATGGAATCCAGGGAAATGCAGAAAGCTGGATACAAAATTGGCTCAGTAGCAGGAAACAAAGGGTGATTGTTGACGGGCGTTTTACTGACTTGAGGTCTGTTTCCAGTGGCATTCCACAGGGCTCAGTACTGGGTCCCCAGATTGTAGTAGTATATATTAACGATTTGAACGTACATGTAGGGGGCATGATCAAGATGTGTGCAGATGGTACACAGATTGGCTGTGCGGTAGGTAGCGAGGAGGATAGCTAGGCTGCAGGAAAATATTGATGGCAGAAAATATTGATGGGGCGGCACAGTGGCGCAGTGGTTAGCACTGCAGCCTCACAGCTCCAGGGACCTGGGTTTGATTCTGGGTACTGCCTGTGTGGAGTTTGCAAGTTCTCCCTGTGTCTGCGTGGGTTTTCTCCGGGTGCTCCGGTTTCCTCCCACAAGCCAAAAGACTTGCAGGTTGGTAGATAAATTGGCCATTATAAATTGTCACTAGTATAGGTAGGTGGTAGGGAAATATAGGGACAGGTGGGGATGTTTGGTAGGAATATGGGATTAGTGTAGGATTAGTATAAATGGGTGGTTGATGGTCGGCACAGACACGGTGGGCCGAAGGGCCTGCTTCAGTGCTGTATCTCTAATCTAAAGAAAAAAGTGTCAAATGGAATTCAGCCTGGTTAAGTATGAGACGATGCAATTGAGGAGGTCAAACAAGGCAAAGGGATAGACAATCAATCGGAAAATACTGAGAAGTGTAGAGGACGCGAGGGACCTTGGAGTCAATGTCCACTGATGTCCTGAATGTAGCAGGTCAGGTCGATAAGGTGGTTAAGAAGGCATATGGAATCCTTTCCTTTATTAGCTGAGGTATAGAATACAAGAGCAGTGAGGTTATGCTGGAACTGTATAAATCATTGGTTGGGCCACAATCTGAGTACTCTGCAGTTCTGGTCACCTAATTACACAAAGGATGGAATTGCGCTAGAGAGGGTACAGAGGAGATTTACAAGGATGTTTGCCAGGACTGGAAAAATGCAGCTATGAAGAAAGATTAGATAGGCTGGGGTTGTTCTACTTGGAACAGAGAAGGCTGAAGGGAGATCTGATGGAAAGGGACATAATTTTGTGGGGCCTGGATAGAGTGGAGGTGAAGAGTCTATTCGCCTCAGCAGAGAGATCAGTGACTAGGGGGCAGTGACTTAAAGTGCTTGGTAGAAGGATTAGCGGGGAGTTGAGGAGAAACTTGTTCACCCAAAAATACAAAATGGGCTCAGTGGCAGGAAACAAAGGGTAATTGTTATAATAAAAGCAAAATACTGCGGATGCTGGAAATCTGAAGTAAAACACGAAATGCTGGAAATACTCGGCAGGTCTGGCAGCATCTGTGGAGGGAGAAGCAGAGTTAACGTTTCAGTTCAATGATGAAGGGTCACTGACCTGCAACGTTAACTCTGCTTCTCTCTCCACAGATGCTGCCAAACCTGCTGTGTATTTCCAGCATGTCTTGTTTTTATGACAGGGTAGTTGTTGACGGATATTTTACTGACCTGAGGACTGTTTACAGTGGCGTTCCACAGGGTTCAGTACTGCGTCCGCTGTTTTCAGTGAGAGTCTAGAAATTACTGCCTGAAAGGATAGTTGAAGCAGAATACCTCCACTCCGTGAAAAGGAAACTGGATGTTCACCTCAACTGTCATTATCTGCAGGGCTGTGGATCAATTGCTGGAAGATGGGATTAGAATAGGTGGATCATTTTTCGGCCGGTGCAGACACAATGGGACAAGTGGCCTCTTTCTGTATCTTAAACTTTCTATGATTATATTACATGAAACAATCACATTTACATCCTCAACGAACTTGATCAAGATTATCAGGAATGATATTTCATTAACCTTTCCGTGCTGCTTGTCATTTATTATCCCGTGTTTTACAAGCAAGATATATTTTTTGTGTTGGGTTATGACCTCTAGAGGTATCCAACCACCAACATTAGACTGATAGTTACAGGGTTTACCCAACCTCTCCATTTTAAACAGGGTATAACATTGATAATCCTCCAGACCTCTGGCGTCACTCTCATATCCAAGGAGGACTGAAAGATTCTGTCCAGTGCTTCTGTCATTTCCACCATTCCTTCCCTCAGTAACCCTCACAAAACCAATGCAGACTGGATAAATGTTCTACTTTATTGTGGTACAATAAGTGTTGAATTGAAAGGGGTTAACTGAACCTGTTTGTTCAGTGACTGTAATTAATGTCAGTCTCCATGGACCCTAATGGTGTCACTGGAGGGTTTCCCTCTTCTATTAATACAGGACTCCTTTCAATGTGTTTTCCGGTAGTATTAGCGGGACCATCAGCTCCGGCACTAAAAGGGATCCATGGGCTGCAGAGAGCGGGAGAGGAGAGATCAGAATCTGAACAATAGATGGGAATATTACAACAATGGACAGTAGTTTATCCTATTGGTTTGACCGTCTTACTGCAGATTATTATTGGATAACATTAGAATGGCGGATTTATTATGCTCTGAAGATGATTCAATGCATTTACTATCCCATCCTCGCTACTATTGGCGTCCCTGGTAAGTCTCTGTATCCAACTATTAGATTCATAAACCATATTTCACTGATTTAGTGTTCTTGTCATTTAAATCGTGAGAAGACTGAAACCATTATCTTCCGTTTCTGTCACAACTCCATTCCCTGTCTATGATCTGCATCCCCCTCGCTGTCCATTGTCTCAGGCTGAACCAGGAAATTTACAACCTCTGGTATCTATTTAATGCTGAGTTGAGTTCATCCCCATATTCTCTCCATCCCCAGCCCGGCCAATTGTTATGGCCAGGTGAGGAGGGGTCAGAGTGGCTCTTCTTTATTTGACTGCAACAATGTTTGTCCTTTATAAACAGTGAATATGCTTAACTTCTCAGTGAGTGTTCTACATCTTACCTTTGGTATGATGGTGAACAAACCGATTGGACAAGTTCTCTTGAGTTTAAACATGAAAGAGGTGAGTTTATTAAACTTAACAAGAGAAAACCGATCTGAATAAAATCATAAAAAAACGGAACACACAGTTACATACACACTCACATGAGAATCACACACACTCAAATAGATTACAGAGTGAGAAGTAAATTTGTGGTTGGATTTGAGTCCAGTATAAGTTTCAAAAAACTCATTCTGTGATGTTGGGTGATTCCGTGGTCTTCCAGCTGAAGTTATATTCTTGAAGTCTTTTGCTTGTCGAAGTGCAGTATGTGGCTGGTCCACATTGCTCAGGATTTTCTTTGAGGCTTTCTTCCCCTGGTTACTCTGTCTGCAGCAATCTGTAGGCTTGAGGGGCCCGCAGTCACATGTGGTTTTCAAACATGTGATGTTAGGTGGAGAGAGAGATGGAGAGAGAGAGAGAGAGAGGGGTCACAGCCCTTCTGCTTCTGCACAGTTTGAATCATTGGCTTGTCTGTCTTTGTCCAGGGGAAACTCCCAGCTTTCACAGAGATGGACAGAAGGTCTCATGACTGCCTCAGTGAATTCTCTGGACCCTTCTAATGAGATTCAAGGTTAGAAACTTCTATCTCCCCAGGGCTCAGGATACCAGTATTTATACTTGGAGGAGTTTGCTCTTTCAAAGTCAATGTGTCAGGGTAGTCTTGCATGCCGTGTTAATGAATGTAATCTTAGGTAATTCAATCACTAGAGAAAGCCAATGATATTGGTCCAGGCTCATCAGACATGTGTCTCCTGTTGTGGGCCTTAGAATGTGAAAATGTGTTTCAGATGCCAATTACGGTGGCCATCTTGGCTGCCAGTTTTTTTCAAGGTTAACTGCAGGATTTTTTCTATTAAAAGGTTAGTGTAAGTTTCCAAACGATGAATTAAAATTCCTCATTTGGCATGTTGTGTTATCTTAACACCGGCGCAGCACATGGAAAGAAATGTGATAATGGGAACATTTCATTTCAGAACTGTGGGAAGAAAAAGAAAGAAATATACATGCATTCTCAATAATTACTTCACAAATTCACACATTAATCTTAGAATTATTGCATATGACATTGTCTGTTACAGCTGTACTGATTTAACTTTTTTGGCGTTCTGTCTGTGATGGTTATGTGTCGGGTTCGACGCCGGACGATGCATCAACGATTGCATTGTTTACCTTTTCTCTCCTCTAATGAAGTTTTAACTACTCAGGTTCCTGCACCTTAACAAACTTTCTCCCGAAACCGACAGTGTGTAATAAATTGTTTTTTTTAGACCCTGTGAGGTGTCTGAGATTTCGTCTGGGCCTTTGTTCTTGCTGAGTTCGCCTTTGAAATTGTTGTGTTTGATTAGCTTTGGGTTTGGGACCTGATCATTGTGTTCTTCAGTGGGTAGATCCACACTGACCTTACTTTTAGCTTTCTGGTGTGGTACCCAAGTGCTGTTTACTTTAGGGTACGTTCCCTTGACTTTTCCCTTTACTATGGGAAGAATCATTTTTTTATCTACCCTATATCCTCTGGGACATTACTGCTCGCAGGTCTTTGTCCAGCTTTCGTTGCACTCTGCAGCGGCACTTCGACTAGGTGAGGCATCTCCCTCACCATTGACATGCCTTTTTGGGACCTTTCCTTGTCCTTGCACGTTTCTGTAAATGCTGTTAGCAGCCTTTTTAGGCTGCCTCTTTGACCTGCATTTAAGGAGGAGAGCGTAGGGTCTGATGGATCTCACATTTCAGGGTTGGCTATTCGGAGAGTAGGGGGTTGCAGTTGGGAATCCTCCTGGCCCTCCTCTAACCTATCCTCACCGCCCTTTCCAATCCTTCCCTCCTGACTGCCTGACAGATCTGTACTTGGCTGTTCCCTCCACAGCCTTTGCTTTTTGCCTTTGGTCTGGAGTGTCAATTAAATAATTTACCTGACTATTCCTTTTGCCACTCGATATGGACCACTGAACCGGGATTTCAGGGGTTCACCCTGCAGTGGGAATAGTAACAATACATGGTCTCTGTCCTGAAATGTTTTAGCCTTGGCATTTCTGTCTCCTTACCTTTTCATAGCTGCCTGGGAGGTCTTTAGGTGCTCCCACAGCATAGAAATGCAGTATAACATGGAAGACTCATCCCTGTGTCCCAAAAACCTCTCCTTTATTAGTTTAAGGGAACCTCTCACCTCGTGTCAATAAACTAATTCAAAGAGACTAAAGCCAGTGAAATCATTGGATAAGTCCCTGGAAACCAACAGGAGAGATCACAGCCCTTTGTCCCAGTCATGGGGTTGCTCATAGCAGTATGGCCTGATCATTGTCTTTAGGGTCTGATAGTACCGCTCCAAAGCCCCTTGTGACTATGGATGGTTGGCTGAGGACATTATTTATTTACTTATTTTATTTATTTAGAGATACAGCACTGAAACAGGCCCTTCGGCCGACCGAGTCTGTGCCAACCATCAACCACCCATTTATACTAATCCTACATGAATCACATATTCCCAACACATCCCCACCATCCCTCAACTCCCCTCCCACCAACCTATACTAGGGGCAATTTATAATGGCCAATTTACCTATCAGCCTGCAAGTCTCTGGCTGTGGGAGGAAACCAGATCACCTGCTGAAAACCCACGCGGTCACAAGGAGAACATGCAAACTCTGCACAAGCAGTACACATAGTCAAACCCGGGTCGCTGGAGCTGTGAGGCTGCGGTTCTACAGATTACCTTATAAAAAAAAATGGACATAAAATGTGTGTCCTGATCCGACTGGATCTCAGCAGGCAGGCCATATCGGGTAAAGAATTGGGTTAGCCCCTTCACCACAGCCTTGGCAGGGATGGTTCTTCGGGTGAATGGCCTCTGGGAATCGGGTCACCACATCCATAATGGTGAGAAGATACTGGTATCCCGTTTTGTTTTCAGCAGGTGACCCCACAATCCACCAGCACTCTGCTGAAGGGGTCCCCAAAAGCTGGTATGTGAATTAGGGTGCAGGCTTTATTGCAGGTTGGGGCTTCCCCACAACTTAGCACATGTGACCAATTTTACAAAACGCCACCACATCTTTGTGAAGTTGTGGCCAGCCAAAATAGTGTCTTCTGCGGGCTTTGATTTTTCATACACCGAAATGTCCATCCAGTAGAAGGTCGTGGGTCATTCTTAATATTTCTTTAAGGGACATCAGCGGCACCACTATCTGGTGACCCACTGTCCACTCTTCATCCTCTGCTCTGTGAGGAGGTCGCCACTTCCTCATCAGCACCTCATTATTTAAATAGTAACACTCTGCAACTCCCTCTGCTTCAGTTTTGGTTTGGACAGTCTGTGCTATTTTTTCACACTGGGTCGGGTTGTTGAGCCTCAAATAAGGAAGAACTGTTTAACACATTCTTTGTCTCCTCTAACTTCCCGAAGAAGGTTTCAGACAACCAGAATGTAGGGTAATCCGTCTGCAGTGTCAGTTCAGGAGATTGTTTGGCCATGGACCGAGTCACCACACAATCAGGGAGAATGTCAGGGACCTTCTCCTGCAACTACTCTGTCTCCCGGACCTCGGTTGGTCTCTCCAGAACTACTGGGGAAGCTGCCACCTTTTCCCCTGTCAGATTATTACCCAGGAGCAGTTCGACCCATCACCCGGTAAACTAGGTACAATCCCCATGGTAAAGGGTCATGAAACTGGGTCACACTCCAAGTGCACCAGATATAAAGGTATGGACATATACTGTCTTCCGATACCATTCACTAACGGTCTCGCATTCACTGCACTTTCTTTTTCCCAGCAGAAGGGATTGGGTGGCCCCTGTATCCTTGAGTATGACTATTGTTTTACTTGCCTCACTCAAGGGGTATGGGGTCACTTTTCCTTAGGATACAAATTCCTGGTACCTCTCCGGGTTTTTGTTTATTATTCCCGCACTCTCTGTGGTGGGGTTACTGGGTCTGACTGCCGCAGTTGGAGGCACAGCCTGATCTGTTGTGCTTTCCATCAGGTCCCATTATCCTGCACTGATCTGGTGGTCCCTGATTAATGCTACAGGTTTTTCCCATAACTTGCAGCATTCAGCTCGATGGTGATCTGCCTTATTCCAATGGAAACGCACAGGTCTTCGGCCTTTACTCCTGCTCTCAGTGCCGTCCTATTTGGCCTGAGGATGGTCCCCTGGGTGTCCAGCTTTTCCTCCTTGCCCAAGGCTGATTGGGCTCCTATCACCCTCCCACCTTTTATTCTCGGGTCTTTGTGGTGACTAGGGAAGTGTTTCCCTTTGGGGTTAAGGCTTTGTGTACAAGGGAAAATTCATCAGCCAGAATTCCAACCTGCCTGGCTCTTTGAACCTTTCGTTCCTCTTTGTGGGTTTTAATGGCAGGGAAAGCGAGTTTTTGAACTCCTTGAGATGGATCACCACTCTAAGGTTCAGATATGTGGGCTGTAATTTGAGTGTTTGTATCCACTGATCAAAAGTAAACACAAAAACTGACTTTAAATCTTCTATAGCTACCTATTAATGAAACGTTTGGCGAAGACAAATGTGGGTCCAATACAGGCAGAGTCAGGGGAATTTATAATGGTGAACAGAGAAATGGCAGTGAAGCTAAATGATTACTTTGTGTCTTTCCTCATTGAGGAAGATACAAGGAAGTTTCCAGAATTAGAGATCCAAGGGATTAGGGAGAATGAGGACATGAAGGAAATTAATATTTGTAAGAATGTTGTATTGGAGAAATTAATGGGGCTGAAGTTTGATGAGGCCCCAGGATCTGATATTCTGCATTCCAGGGTGTGGGAAGAGATAGCTATGGAGATGGTGGCTGCATTGGTGACTATCTTCAAAAATTCTATAGATTCTGGAGCGGTTCCTGCAGATTGGAAGGTAGCAAATGTCACCCCACTATTTAAGAAGGGAGGGAGAGTAAAAACAGGGAATTATCGACCTGCTTTCGTGCATCGGTCGTTGGGAAAATGCTGGGACTGTATTCTAAAGGATGTGATAAATGGACAGTTGGATAATAATCTGTTTGGGCATCGCAAACATGGATTTATGAATGAGAAATCATGTTTGACGAACCTGTTGGAGTTTTTATTGGGGATGTGACTAACAGAATTGATAAAGGGGAGTCGGTGGACGTGTTATACTTGGATTTTCAGAAGGATTTTGATAAAGTCCCCCACAGGAGGTTGGTTCACAACATTAAAGCACATGAGATAGGAGGTAATGTACTGGCATGGATTAAAGATTGGTTAACAGGCAGAAAACAGTGAGTAGGAGGAAACGGGTCATTCTCACTTTGGCAGGCTGTGATTAGTTGTGTACCACAAGGATCAGTACTTGGGACCCAGCTGTTAACAATATATGTCAATGATTTGGATGTGGGGACCAAATGTAATATTTCCAAGTTCGCACATGACACAAAACTAGGTGGGAATGTATGTTGTGAGGAAGATGCAAAGCGTCTTCAAGGGGATTTGGACAGACATTGTGACTGGGCAAGAACATGGCAGATGGAATATAATATGGACAGATGTGACGTTATCCATTTTGGTAGGAGGAACAGATGTGCAGAGTATTTCTTAAATAGTAAGAGACTAGAAAGTGTCAATGTACAGAGGGACCCGTGTGTCAGCAAGTCACTGAAAACTAACATGCAGTCCAGCAAGCAATTCGGAATGCTAATGGTCTGTTAGTCTTTATCACAAGATGATTTGAGTACAGGAGTAGTGAAGTCTTACTTCATGTGTATAGAACCTTGCTTGGACCACACCTGGAATATTGTGTGCAGTTTGGGTCCCCTTACCTTAGGAAGGATATTATAGCCATAGACGGAGTGCAATGAAGGTTCACCAGACTTGTTCCCGGGATAGCGAGACTGTTCTATGAAGAGAGAAACTGGGCTTGTATTCTCTAGAGTTTCAAAGAATGTGTCGGGATCTCATTGAAACCAACGAAATAATTAAAGAGATAAACAGCGTAAATGCGTGTACGATATTTCCCCTGGTTGCGGAGTCTAGAACTAATGGATACAATTTCAAAATAAGGGGGAAGCCACTTCGGACAGAGATGAGGAGAAATTTCTTGACTCAGAGGTTTCTGAATCTTTGGAATTCTGCATCCCAGACGGATGTGGAATCTCAGTCGGTGAGTATGTTTAAACTATAGATTGACAGATTTCTAACTACAAATGACAAAAAGGGAATATGGAGATAATGTGTGAAAAAGGCATTGAAGTGGATGATCAGCCATGGTCATATTGAGTGGTGGAGCAGCCTCGATGGGCTGAATGGCCTACTCCTGCTCCTATGTCCCTGTGTTCGGAAGCTGCTTAACTCTTTCAAACTCGAGATCACTTTAGTCAGGCTGCTTTCGGAGGGTTTGGAATGTTTGACGGTACACTTCCGGTACTATCTCATGTACGCCCAGCATTGCATTTTTAGTCATCTCATAATCTGATGAACTTTCATCTGGCAACAGTGAATAAACCTCACGGGATTTTCCTGTTACTTTGTTTTGTCAGAACAGTGTCCAGCTCTCCGCCGGACATTTCAGTTGCTTTACAAGCTTTTCAAAAGTGACGGAAAATTCTGCCACATCCTCCTCATTGAACTTTGGAATGAACTGGGTGAAAGGGAGGAAGGCAGAAAGTAGGAAACATCTATCGTTGGGAAATTGTTAGAACCCATTATTAAGGAAGTAATAACTGGATATTTAGAAAGTCAAAACGCAATCCATCAGAGTCAGCATGGTTTTATGAAGGGTAAATCCTATTTGACGAATTTGCTAGAGTTCTTCGAAGCTGTGACAAGAAAAGAGGAAAATGGGGATCCTGCAGATGTATATCTGGACTTCCAGAAGACATTTGATAAGGTGCTGCACAAAAGGTTAATACACAAGGTAAAATTACATGGGGTTAGGGGCAATTTATTAACTTTGATAGAGGATTGGCTAACCAACAGAAAACAGAGAGTCGGCAGAAATGGGTCTTTTACTGGTTGGCAAGATGTAACGAGTGGGGTACCACAGGGTTTGGTCCTTGGCCCCAGCTATTTACAATATATATTTATGACTTGGATGCAGGGATAGAAAGTACTATTGCCAAATTTGGAGATGACACTAAAATAGGTGGTATAGTATGTTGCAATAATTAAATAAGAAATTTACAAATTGATATGGATAGGTTAGGTGAATGATCCAAAATTTGGCAGATGGAGTTTAACGTGGATAAGTGTAAGGTTATCCATTTTGGTCGGAAGAATAGAAAGGCAAATTATTACCTAACTGGAGAGAAACTTCAGAGTGCTTCGGTGCAGAAGGATCTGGGTGTCCTCGTGCATGAATCGCAGAAAGCTTGTTTGGAGGTACAGCAGGTGAAAAGGAAGGCAAATGGAATTTTGGTATTTCTTGCTAAAGGAACAGAATATAAAAGTAGGAAAGTGTTGCTGCAACTGTACAAGGCATTAATGAGACCGCACCTGGAGTATTGTGTATAGTTTTAGTCTCCTGACTTGAGGATAGATGTAGTTGCATTGGAGGCAGATCAGAGGAGGGTCACTAGATTGATTCCAGGGATGAGGGGTTTGTATTATGGAGAGAGATTGAGCTCTTTATGCCTTTACTCTCTAGAGTTTAGAAGAATGAGAGTCGATCGAATTGAGGTATATAAGATGATTAAGGGGATTTACAAAGTAGACAGAGATAAGACGTTTCCTCTTGTGGGGCAACCTAGTTTGAGAGGTCATTGTTTTAGGATAAGGGATAAGGATTTAAAATAGAGATGAAGAGAAATTTCTTCTCTCAAAGGGTCGTGAGTCTGTGGGATTCACTACCCGGAGTGCAATAGATGCCGGGACATTGAGTAAATTTAAGGAGGAGATAGACAAATTTTTAATTAGTAATGGGTTGAAGAGTTATGGAGAACGGGCAGGAAAGTGGAATTGAGGCCGAGATGAGATCAGCCATGATCATATTGAATGGCAAAGCAGGCTTGAGGGGCTGAATTGCCTACTCCAGCTCCTAGTTCTTATGTTATTATGTTCTTATCTGGATCTTTCCATCAAGAGCGGGTGACGTATCCATTATCTCTCTCTATGTTGTCCATTGATGTATCTGCTGTGCGACGGAGGTCATCTATGTCGGGTGAGGTGAATTATACTGTCTGCTCCATCATCAGGGAGAAGCAGGTGAGAGATCCCGTGGCTTTGTCATGATAGCGGGATTCCTGATGGTCTAGGTTTCTCTGCGGGATCCCCATGGCAACGGGAAGAGGTACAGGAACTGATAGAACTCTCACTCCATCAATGTACATTTAGTGTGTGAGCATGCCCAGTACATCATGTTGGTAAATGTCCACTATCCTGGCAACAGCCACCATACCTTCATTCTGAAGCAGTCAGCCGGTCCCAACACATCGGGAACCCATGCAGAACCAGAATGTGGTTCATGACATCTAAACCCTAGACAGTCCCCTCCCCCACACAAAACCACCAGGTGAAGCAATGCTTCAGATGTCTGAACCGCTCGTGGGGAGCCCTCCAGTACATATTGGAGCAGGTGTCCAAGTTCATGGTGTTCTGCTGCACCCTTCACATCATCACCATCATGAGGACACAGGCATTGGCACCAGGAATCCGCAGGCAACCTCAGTAGGAGGAGGAGGCAGGGAGGATATTTCCTGGATGATTTCAAACTGGACAGGCTGTCGTAGAGACGCTGCTAAGATTCCAGTTCCCATAGGACAACTTCCCTTTCCCACCATGGATCCCCCTCTTCTCCACCATTACATCCATCTGAGATGCCCCATCACAGCGTCCTCGAGGTAACCATCCTGCAATAAAAACACCAACAAAATGTTTTTCATGATCGTCTTTATCCAACAACACATGCAATTATACGAACAAAACTGAACTATTCACCCTTGTGTATTCCCTTAGTCCCTGTCTTGCGGGTTCCCTCAACTTGCCTAGTGCTCCTACACAGTGTTTCCCAGTGACTGCAGCATGGCTGATGGAAGGCTGCTGTCTTTCACTGAGAGAGACTGCAGATGCCCTTGCATGACGTCCTCGAACAACTATGGGCCTTGAGGGCTCGGATTCAGACTGCACCATCTCGACATGGGCAGCAGCTCCAGCAATGTTCACATCTGAGTCCTGTGTATTATAACTCGTTTGTGACCTCGCCCTCCGGTGATCTGACACATGAACTATCCTTTCCCCCTGGACTGGCTACAGCTCACTCGTACTCGGTGACTCACCACGTGCAGATTCTGACTCGATACCAGCCTCTAAGGTAAACGCACTGTAAGTATTTGATCTGGTGGCTGTGAGCATCAGACCAAGTGATGGGGCTTTATTGCTCTTTTGCTGCTCTCCTTCTGTCTCCTGAAGCTGCTGTGACTGGGAAGCTGGCAGTATTGGGTTATAATTGGAAAGTATAAAATCAGAAGGGGAGGTTTGGGGTGAAGGATTGGGGGTGGAATGGAAAGCAGGAGGTCCATGGTCTTACCATCTCCAGCTTGTACATCAACATTTCTAACTTTTACCAGTTCTGATGAAGGGTCACAGATCTGAAACATTAACTCTGTTTCTCTCTGCACCGATGCTGCCAGACCCACTGAGTATTTCCAGCACTTTCTGTTCAGGTACACAGATGTGCCTCATTGACCAACTTATCTCAGCCCTTTTTTTTTAGCTTAAATTTGCATTTCTGAACATAGGCAAATATTCCATTGAGAATAAAATCGTAATTACAATAATACACCTCGAAAATCCTTAGGATGTCCGTCTCCCCAGGTGTGCCTGTTTTTCTTCTCGACCAGGTTATCAATTGACTATTTCCTGTGATATGCTAGTGAGATTGTATTTCTGGCTTTACTTATTCAAAACTCTCTGAAAGAACCGCCCCCCCACCCCCACCCACGCTCTTATTGATGAACACACACGTTTGATTGAGTGTAAACTGTTCTTGTTGCCAAATCTCCTACTCATTCATCACTCAACTGAGTTTACTATTTCTCACAAACCAAGTAAACCAAGCCTATCATCCCGATGTCTGTCTTCCCTCTCCTAACCACTGTAAGGTCTGATCAAGGGTCAGAGATTACCCAAAAGGAGGTCAAAGGGTCACAAGCAGTTTATTGAGTAGTGGCGGTTCAAATACAGCACAAAATCAGAATAAACACAGTAGAGAAACGATCTGTGACATTTGAGAAAGGCTTTCTGGCTGTGGATTAGATTTTTTAGAAGCTATTATTAAAGATGTTATAACAGGGCAGGTAGAAAAATTCAAGGTGATTAGGCAGAGTCAACATGGTTTTGTGAAAGGGAAATTACGTTTAATGAATTAACTGGAGTTCTTTGAAGAAGTAACATGTGGTGTGGATAAAGGGGAACTGGTGGATGTACTGTACATAGATTTCCAGAAGGCATTTGATAAGGTGCCACATCAAAGGTCATTGCGAAAAATAAAAGCTCATGGTGTAGGGGGTAAGACATTGCCATGGATAGACGTTTGGTTAGCTAACAGGAAACAGACAGCAGGCATAAATGGGTAAATATCTGATTGGCAGGATGTAACGAGAGGTGTGCCATAGGTATCAGTGCTGGGGCCTCAACTTTTTACAGTTTATTTAAATGAATTAGATGAAAGGACCGAAGATGTGGTTGTTAAATCTGTTGACGTAACAACGTTCTGAAGAGGACACAGGAGGCTACAAACGGACATGGATAAATTGAGTGAGAAGGCAAAGATCTGGGAAATGGAGTTGAATGTGGGGCAATGTGAAATTGTCCATATTGGTAGTAATAATGAAATTAAACTAAGCATATTATCTGAATGGTGAGGGATTGCAGAACTCTGAGATGCAGGAGTATCTGGCTGTCCTGGTGCATGAATTGTATTAGGTTAGTATGTCGGTTCAGAAAGTAGTTAGGAAAGTTAATATAATGTTATCACTTATTGTGAGTGGAATTGAATACAAAGGTAGGGAGGGCATTGGTGAGACATTATCTGGAATTCTGTGTTCAGTACTGGTCTCCTTATTTAAGGAAACATGTAAATGCGTTGCAAGCAGTTCAGAGAAGGTTTATTAGAATAATATGGGCGGACTATCTTATGAGGAAAGGCTGGACAGGCTAGGCTTATATCAGTTGTTGTTTAGAAGAGTAAGGGGCGACTTGATTGAAACATTGAAGATTCTGAGCGTGGGATAGAGCAAGTGAGGGCGGCAGAGAGAGAGCGGGGGAGATGGAGAAAGAGAGAAAGAGAGAGCTGAGCTCATCGACTGCTGAAACCCTCATCCATGCCTTTGTTACCTCGAGATTTGACTATTCTAACACACTGCTGGCTTGTTACCCACATTCTACTCTCTGTAACCTTGTGATCATCCAAAACTCTGCTGCCATCTTCTAATTTACACCAAATTCTGTTCACCCAACATCCCTGTGCTCACTGACCGACATTGGCTCTTGGTCCAGTTACACCACAATTTTAATATTCCAACCGTGAGATCAAATCCCTCCATGTACTCGTCCTTCTGATTATCCCAATCCCCTGTCCATTTCCAATATTCCTGAAACTTGTTCATCTTAAAGTCTTTTGCTAATTCCCTTTTTAAAGGTGGGTTTCTTTCACTCTGTCTCTATCCCTGACCACACATTTCATCTCTTCATCTTCCACCCTGCAAAATCATATAAAAGGGAGGCAGGAACTCTGTTGAAACTCCTACACCACTGTAAGATCTGATAGAGTGTCACAGCTTAACAGAAAGGAGGTCGAAGGGTCACAAGCAATTTATTGCAGGGAAACCATTGGAAAAAATTCGGGGGGAGCGGATTAATCTCCACGTGGAGAGGCTGGGATTAATCAGGGATAGTCAGCATGGCTTTGTCAAGGGGAGTTCGTGTCTAACTAAATTGATTGATTATTTTCGAGGCGGTGACTAGGGGTGTAAATGAGGGTAAAGCAGTAGTCTGCATGGACTTCAGTAAGGCTTTTGATGGGGTCCCACATGGGAGATTTGTTAAGAAGGTAAGAGCCCATGGGATCCAGGGCAATTTGGCAAATTGGATCCAAAATTGGCTTCGCGGCAGGAGGCAGAGGGTGATGGTCAAGGGTTATTTTTGCAAGTGGAAGCCTGTGACCCGTGGTGTACTGCAGGGATCGGTGGTGGGACTCTTGCTGTCTGTAGTGTACATTAATGATTTAGACGTGAATATAGGAGGACTGATCAGTAAGTTCACAGCTGACACGAAAATTGGTGGTGTTGTAAATAGTGAGGAGGAAAGCCTTAGATTACAGGATGATATAGATGGGCTGGTAAGATGGGCAGAGGAGTGGCAAATGGAATTTAATCCTGAGAAGTGTGAGGTGATGCAATTTGGGAGGGCGAACAAGGCAAGGAAATATGCAATGGATGGTAGCACCCTAGGAAGTACAGAAGGTTAGAGGGACCTAGGTGTACTTGTCCATTGATCACTGAAGGCAGCAGCACAGGCAGACAATGCGGTCAGGAAGACGTATGGGACACCTGCCTTTATTAGCCGAGGCATAGAATATAAGAGCAGGGAGGTTATGATGGAGCATAAAACTCCAGTTAGGCTACAACTGGAGGACTGTGTATAGTTCTGGTTGCCGCACTATCAAAAGGATGTGATTGCAATGGAGAGGGTGCAGAATAGATTCACCAGGATGTTGCCTGGGCTGGAGCATTTCAGCTATGAAGAGCGACAGAAAAGGCTCGGGTCGTTTTCCTTAGAGCAGAAAAGGATGAGGGGTGTCATGATTGAGCTATACAAAATAATGAGGGGCATTGATAGGTTAGATATGAAGAATCTTTTTTCCCTTAGCGGAGGGTCAATAACCAGGGGGAATAGACTTAAGGTAATTGGCAGGAGGTTTAGAAGGGATTTGAGGAAAATAATTTTCACCCAGAGGGTGGTTGGAATCTGGAACGCACTGCCTTAAGAGATGGCCCGGGCAGGAACACTCACAACATTTCAGAAGTATTTAGATGAGCACTTGAAACGCCATGGCAAACAAGGCTACAGGCCAAGTGCTGGGAATTGGGATTAGAATAGTTCGGTTCTTGATGGCCGGCACAGACACAGTGGGCTGAAGATCCTGTTTCGGTGCTGTATATCTCTATAATTCTGTGACTCTTTGAGGAGTAACAGTTCAAATAGAGCATAACATCAGAAGAGACATAGTGTACATAGGACCTGTGGCAGGTGAGAATGGCTTTCAGCTATGGATCAGATGTTAGAAGCTATTATTAAAGACGTTAGAAAGACGTTAAAGCACGTCGAAAAAATCAAGGTGATCAGGGAGAGTCAACATGGTTTTGTGAAAGGGAAATCATGTTTAACCAATATATTGGAGTTCTTTGAAGTAGCAACATGTACTGTAGATAAAGGGGAACTGATGGATTTACTGTACTGAGATTTACAGACCACATCAAACGTCATTGTGGAAAATAAAAGCTCATAGTGTAGGGGGTAATATAATTGGCATGGATAGAGGATTGGCAAGCTAACAGGAAACAGTGTAGGCATAAATGGGTTATTTTCTGGTTGGCAAGCTGCAACGAGTGGTGTGCCACCGCGATCAGTGCGGGGGCCTCAACTTTTTACAATTGATATAAATGATTTTGATGAATGGACCGAAGGTATGCTTACGAAATTTGCTAATGACTCCAAGATTGGTAAGAAGGTAAGTTCTCAAGAGGACATAAGGAGGTTAGAAAGGGATACAGATAGGTTAACTGAGAGGTCCAAGAAGTGGCAAATGGAGTATAATGTGAGAAAAGGTCAAACTGTCCATTTTGGCTGGAGGACCTGACTGTTACCTCGAGACTTAACTATTCCAACACACACCTGGCTGCTCTCCCACATTCTATTCTCTGTAACCTTGTGGTCATCCAAAACTCTGCTGTCACCTTCTAATTTACACTAAATTCTGTTCACCCAACATCCCTGTGCTCACTGATCTACATTGGCTCTTGGTCCAGTAACACCTCAATTTTAATAGTCTCACTCGTATGATCAAATCCCTCATGTCCTCACCCCTCTGATTATCCCAATCCCCTGTTCATTTCCAATATTCCTGAAGCTTGTTCATCTTAAAGTATTTTTCTAATTCCCTTTTTAAAGTTAGTTTCTTTCCCTCTGTCTCTATCCCTGACCACAAATTTCATCTCCCCAGCTCCACTGGTGCTGTGGAAGATTGGATCCATAAATTGGTGTGCGCTGCACTGCCGGTCACATCCAGTACATTGTACAGGACACCCAGGCTGGCCGGGGTGCTGGTGTCGGTGTAATGTGTTTGTGTCTGTCGTGTGAGGAAGGTCTGAATATGGTGTCAATCAGCCATTCCGGCAGCTTTGATGTACGACTTTGAAACTTGGTCTTTGCATGTCCACTGACCGTCTGTGTCAGTCACTCTCAGCTGAACATACATTCAGCAGCACGAGGAACCTCCTCTAGTGTTATTTAAGTAGACCCGGTATCCACCTTACAGGTGTAGGACTTTTTACTGACTTCTGCCATTGTAAAATTAGTGGAGGTGCTGTGGATGGTTTTCCGGAGGTTGTGTTGTGAGCTGCTGCAGACATTCAGGGAGGACAGAGGATTTGTTGACCCAACTCTGGTCAAGTTATAGGGACTGTAGTTACAGTGTCTCTGGGTCTGTAACATGACCAACAAATGGAGCAGAGGCTGCAGAGAGGGGAAGCTGTGCAAAGAGGGCGGAGGAGGGGGCTCTGCCCTACCCACCCCGGGTTTTCCAAGAGCAAAAAGAGCAGTGATCCGAATAACGAGCTCTGGAAAACACCTCTGTATACTCCCATCGAGTCTGAACAACAACCTTTCAGCACTTCTCTCTGTTTACTGTTCCTTAGCCAATGTTATATCCACACTGTCACTGTCCCTTTAATCCATAGGGTTCAGTTTTCCTTACCTGTTTATTGAATGTGATTTGGTCAAACACCTTTTGAAAGTCCATATATATAACTTCAATCACACCACCCTCATGAACCCTCTCCATTGTTTTATCAAAGAACTCCATCAAGTTTACCTCACCACCACCTCTCTCCACTGTTGTTAAATTATCAGACTGCTTATCCAACACCCAGTACTGGATGAGCAGAAATTTCCTCCAATTAAATATTGGGAAGACTGAAGCCCTTGTTTTCACTCCCCACTCCAACTCTGTTCCCTTGCTATTGATTCCATCCCTCTCCCTGTATCAGTCTGAGATTCATACAGTTTGTTTGCAGCCTCAGTATCACATTTGATCACAAAATGAGCTTTAACCTCATTTTCAGGATATCATTACAACCGCCTACTTCCACCTGAGTAACAGCGCCCGACTTCACCCCTGTCTCAGCCCATCTGCTGCTGAAATTCATTCATGCCTTCCTTATCCCTAGAAATGACTACTCCAGCACACTTTTCTCTGATTTCCCACCTGCTACTCTCTGTAAACTTGATGTCCTCCTGAACTCTGCTGCCATGTCCTAAATCGTGCCACGTCCCGTGCACATATCACTGACCGAATTTGACTCCTGATCAAGTAATCTCTTTATTTAAATTCTCAACTTATTTTTCCTCCAACACCTCGCCCCCGTCCTGTATATATCTGTGCTCCTCTAATTCCGGCCTCTTGTGCATCCCGGATTTTAACTGTTCCACCATTGGTGACCACACCTTCAGTTGCCTCAGCTCCAAGCTCTAGAATACCCTCCTTACACCTCTCCGCCTCTCCATCCCGCCACCTCTCCACCACACTTTCCTCTTTTAAGACACCCATTAAAACCTACATCTTTGACCACACTTTTGGTCCTCTGACCTAATAATTTCTTATATCTCTCGGTGTCATGTTTTGTTTTATGAGGAAGCATCATGGGATGTTTTATTACATTAAAGACACTATATAAAATAAGTTGTTGTTGTCGTTTGCCATACATGATTTTGAATTCGCATTTGCGTGCTGCTTCTCAAATTTTATCCCTTTTATGAGTAAGGAATACTTATATCCTGCTTGTGACCTTTAGAAATTTCCAACCACCGACATTAGACTGACTGGTCATTAATACAGGTTTTACCCCATCTCTCCTTTTTTAAACAGGGAGTAACATTTACAACCCTCCAGTTCTCTGTTATCACTCCCATATCCAAGGACGATTGAAAGATTCTGTCCAGGGCCTCTGTTATTTCCACATTTCCTTTCCTCAGTAGCCTCATGCATCCCATACAGACCAGCTAAATGCTCTACTTCTTTGAGGTACAAAAAGTGTTTGGATGGAAAGTGGTCAACAGAACCTGTTTGTTCAGTGACTGTAGTTAATGTCAGTCTCCATGGACCCTAATTGTGTCACTGAAGGTTTTCCATCTTCTATTAATAAGGGATTCCTTTCAAGGTTTAATACCATTGTGAAAGTCGATCGTCAGCTTCACCACTTACAGGCATCAGCTGCACCAGAGAAAGGGAGAGGATAGATCGGAACCTGAGAACAATAGATTGGAATGTTACAACAATGGATCAGAATCTGAGAACAGTGGATTGGAATGTTACAAAAGTGGGCAGAGGATTATCATGGCCTCTTTACATGCTTTCTACGGACGATTCGCTGTCTTTAACATCCCGGATCTATTACGCACTGTTGATTATACAACACATTTACTATCCCATCCTTGCTATTGTTGGTGTCCCTGGTAAGTTTGTCAATACAGCTATGAATATTATAAACCATATTTAACTGCAATAATGTTCCTGGAATTTACTCTGCCCTCCTTACTGCTGTTGTTAGTCCTGGTGAATCTCTGTCTCCAGCTATTAGCTCTACAACCATTGCTAATAGTATTATAGTTCTTGTAATTTATTCTCATCTTTCCTGCTGTTACTGCCCTGGTAAGTCTTCATTTCCACAAATACGATCTGTAAACCCTGGTTCACTGAAATACTGTTGAAGTAATTTTTTTTTCTCTGAAGCCCGAAACCAGTGTTATTGGTCTCCATAAGAAATCCTGTCCCCGATCTGTGAACGACATACTCCAAGTCCAATGTCTGAGACTGAACCAGACTGTTTGCAACCTCTGTGTTCTATTTAAACCTGAGCTGTGTTCATCTCCATATTCTCTTCTTCACAAACCCTGCCTACTACCACCTCTGTAATATCACCCATCTCCACCTCTGCCTCAGCCCATCTGCTGCACTACCCCTCATCTGTGCCTTTGCATAGTGTCAGTGGGAGTATCACATCACTCCCGGCACTAATAGGGATCAGCGGCTCTGGAGAGAGGAAGAGGATAGATCAGAATCAGAGAACAATAGATTGTAATGTTACAACAATGAACAGGAGTTTCATCTGGGAGTTTAACTTTCTTTCTGCAGATTATGATCAGTTCTCATGAAACAGTCTGATCTATTCCGCACTGAGGAATATTCAATACATTCACTACCCCTTCCTGGCTATTATTGGTGTCCCTAGTAAGTCTCTGTATCTAACTATTAATTCGATAA
Source organism: Heterodontus francisci (assembly GCF_036365525.1). Lineage (NCBI taxonomy): Eukaryota > Metazoa > Chordata > Chondrichthyes > Heterodontiformes > Heterodontidae > Heterodontus > Heterodontus francisci. The sequence continues at coordinate 1,800,138 of NW_027142076.1, read as the reverse complement.
ACCATGTTTAACTGCATTCCCATTCTTGTCATTTCCTCTGCCCTCCTTGCTGCTGTTGTTATTCCTGGCAAATATATGTCTCCAGGTATTAGCTCTATAAACCATTGCCAAGTGCATTAGAGTGCCTGTAATTTACTCTCCCATCTTTGCTGCTGTTGCTGTCCCTGGTAAGTCTGTACTTCCCGCTGTGACATCTGCAAAATTTGTTTCATTGAAATAATGTTCTTGCTATTTAAATTTGGGAAGAGTGCAGTTGTCATTGGTCTCCATAAGAAATTCCATCCACTATCCATGAACCACGATCTCCTCATTGCCAAATATCTGAGGCTGAACCAGACAGTTTGCAACCTCTGTGTTCTATTTAAATCTAAGCTGAGTTCATCTCCATATTCTCACCAACTGTGCCTCCTACCACCTCTGTACTAACACACGTCTCCACCTCTGCCTCAGCCCATCTGCTGCATAAACACTCATCTGTGCCTTTGTTAAATACACACCCTCCCAGTTATAAACCTCCAGAAACCACAGCCCATCCATAACTATGCTGCCTGTATTCTAACTCACACCAAATCCCGATCACCCATCACCCCTGTGCTCACTGATCTACATTAGCTCCCGGTCTGGCAGCACCTTAATTTTAATATTCTCATTATTGTGGTTGAATCTCTCCATGGCCTCACCCCTCCAATTAATCCCATTCCCCTCTCCATTCCCATATTCCTACAACTCTTTTGCCTGAAAGTCTTTTCTTCAATTCCCTTTTAAATGTAACTGTTTGAAAAGGCACTGTTTGAAAATTATGGGTCGCCCTTTTCAGACAGAGATGCGGAGACTTTTCTTTTCCTCAGATGATTGTGTGATTTTGGAAATCTCTGCCTTAGAAGGTGGTGGAGGGGGGGTGGGGGAGTCATTGTATATTTTTAACGCAGAGGTAGATAGATTTTTGTTAGGCAAGAGAACCTAAGTTTATCGGGGGTAGATGGGGGTGTGGAATTCGAAACGCAAACAGATCAGCCATGATCTTATTAGATGGTGGAGCAGGCTTGACGGGCTGAATGGCCTACTTCTGCCCCTAATTCATATGATCCTATAGTCGTTCTCTCTGTTTATCTACTCTGGCAATGATTTTCAGCTCCACAGCGCCACTGGGCCGAACGCCATGTAAGTTTGGATCCTTAAAATAATACGAGCTGAGCTGCCGGTCACTTCAAGTGTTCCATGCTGGAGAGGGCTCGAGTCCCCGTTCACCAAGCATGTGCTGGTAGTGTGAGGAGGGGTCTGTATATCTCTTCTATCAGCCATTCCAGCAGCTGTGATGTACGTCTTTGAAACTTCGACTGTCCACGGAACGCCTGTGCTAGTCACTCTCAGCTGAACATCCATTCAGCAGCACGAGGAAGCCCCTCTAGTGTTATTTAAAAAGGAACAGGCATCCAACTTACAGGTGAGGGGTTTTTGACTTACTTCTGCTATTGTAAAGTTAGTGGAGGTGCTGTGGATGGTTCGCTGGAGGTTGTGTTGTGAGCTGCTGCCGACATTCAGGGAGGACAGAGGATTTGGTGACGCAAATTTGGACAAGGTATGGGGACTGTAGTTACAGTGTCTCTGGGTCTGTAACAAATGGAGCAGAGGCTGCATAGAGGGGTAGTTCTGGAAAGTGGGAGGAAGAGGGGGCTCTGCCCTACGCACCTCCGGTTTTCCAAGAACACTTTTGCTACCTACACCTAACCCAGGAGCAGTGCGTGAGGTGACTCTGATTCAATAAGGAGGTGGTCACAGAGCTGTGTCGCCTCCTGTAACACGACCTGGAGCCTCACACCAGGGTGAGGACGGAGCTGTCAGTGGCTGTTAAGGTCACAGTTTCATTGAACTTCTATGTATCTGGATCTTTCCAGGCAGGAGCAGGAGAAGTATCCAACATCGAGTCACAGAGACTGATAGAGCCATTTACGACATAGAAGGAGGCCATTCATCCCATCATGTACATGCTGGCTCTCCATGGAACAATCCATTCAGTCCCACTCGCCCGCTCAATCCCTGGAGCAAATTCATTTCATTCAGGTGCCCACCAGCTTTCATTTGAAATCAATGATTGTCTCTGCTTCCAACACACTTGTGGGCAGTGAGTTCCAGATCATTAACACCCGCTGCATAAAGAAAAATGTTCTTCCTCATATTCCCCCTGCATCTCTTGTCCAAAACATTCCATCCGTGCTCCTAGTCCTTCTTCCATCAGTTAATGGGAACACTTTTTCATTGTCTAAATTATCCAGACCTGTCATAATCTTGTAACCTAACCTTGGAACTAAAATCCACCATCCCTGGAACCATTCTGTTAAATCTCTTCAGCACCATTTCAAAGACCTTCACAATCTTTCTGAAGTGTGATGACCAGAATTGGACAAACTAGTCCAGCTGAGACCTAACCAGAGATTTTTAAACATTCATCATAACTTCTCTGCTTTTGAACTCAATACCTCTCATTATGAAATCCAAGATTATATGTATTTTACGAACCAATCTCTCAATATGTCCTGTCACCTTTCAAGATGGATACACATGCACGCACAGGTCTCTCTGTTCCTGCACACTGTTTAGAACTGTGTTATTAAGTCTATATTGCCTTCCTATCCTCTCTGTCAAAATGCCTCACCTCAGACTTGTCTCACACTTTCATCTGCCACTTGTCTGCTCAATCTACTTAGTATCTATGTCCTGTCACAGGTGGTTCTGAACATACTCACTGTTTGTCACAGCTCCAAGTTTGGTATCAGAGGCGGATTTTGAAATTCTACTCTGTATTCCAAGATCCAAGTCATTTATACACAGCAAAATTAAACAGTGGCCCGAGCACTGACCCTGGGGGAACACTCACTGTCTAACATCTTGCAGTCTGAAAAACTGCCATTTACTATGACACACTGTTTTCTCTATGTAAACCTTTGTTTTTATCCAATTGGACACTGACCCTCCCATTCCATTTGACTCAATGTTGGTAATTAACCTTTTCTGTGGCACTTTATCAAACACATTGTTCAAACCAATCTAGACAACATCCATCACATTCCCTTCATCAACCTTCTCTGTTACAACATCAAAAGTGCAATTAGATTAGTCAAGCATGACTTTCCTTTTGTAAATCTATGCTGGCTATCCTGAATTAACTCAAACCTCTCAACATGCCTGCTGTTTTATCCCTGATTATTGTTCTAAAACTTTTCCCACCACTGATGTTGGACTAACTGGCCTGTAGTTGTGAGGAATGTGTGCTGTCCATTGATGTATCCGCTAGGTGAGAGAGGCCATCTATGTTGGGTAAAGTTAATACATCATTTTCACCCTCAGCGGGGATAAGCAGGATGAGGTCCCGTGGCTTTGTCAGGAGAGCCACATTCCTGATGGTCGAGGTGTCTCTACGGTGTCCCCATGTCAACGGGGAGAGGTACAGGAACTGACTAAAATCTCACTCCATTAATGTACAGTTGGTGTGTGAGCATGCCCAGTACATCATGTTGGTGAATGTCCCACTATCCTGGCAGCAGCCACATTAACTTCATTCTGAAGCAGTCAGCCGGTCCCAACACATCAGGCTCCCATGCAGAACCAGAATGTGGCTCCACGGAGAAAAATGTAACCACCCCGCCCTCTCCAGACACAGCTCATGGTACTACACCCCCAAACTTCCTCCCACCGCCAACCAACCTCACACAATTAATATGTGTATAACGTGAACAATGAAGTCACCAGGAACATGGTGGAACAGACCACCAGTGTGATGAAGAAATGCTTCCACTGTCCGAACCTCTCGCGGGGAGCCCTCCCATACACACTGGAGCAGGTGTCCAAGTTCATGGTGTTCTGCTGCACCCTTCATATCATCACCATCATGAGGACACAGGCATTGGCACCAGGAATCCGGAGGAAAACTCAGGAGGAGGAGGAGGAGGCAAGGAGAATATTTCCTGGATGCCTTTGACCCAGAAAGACCGTCAGAGAGTCTCTGCTTATATTCTGTTTCCCATAGGACAACTTCCCTTCCCCACCATGGATCCCCCATTCTCCACCATTACACCCATCTGAGACGCCCCATCACAGTGTCCCCTTCGTCATCATCCTGCAATAAAAAACACCAACAACAATCTTTTCATTAACATCTTTATCCAACAGCACATCCAATTATACAAACAAAACTGAACTATTCAACCTTGTGTATTCCCTTAGTGCCTGTCTTGTGGGTTCCCTCGACTTGCCTAGTGCTCCGATACAGTGTTTCTCCAGTGACTGCAGCATGGCTGGTGGAAGTCTGCTGACATTCACTGGGGAGACTGCAGATGGCCTTGCAGGATGTCCTCGAGCAGCTCTGTGACTTGAGGACTGGAATCGGACTGCACCACCTCGACATGGGCAGCAGCAGCCTGGGCTGGCTGATGGGTAACAGCAAGCACACTGGTGGAGTGACAGTGAATGGAGAACAAATACTGTCATCCTGAGAGAAGACAACAGGTTCCTGCTCCACGGAGACACTGTCATTCCCACGGGGCGACACCGCAGCAATCCTAGTAATCTACTGGATCACAGATTGCTGGACTGCTGTGAGATCCTGCAAACCCCTTTGAACACTGAGATCCACAGCCATGATGGCAGCAGTCTGATCCTGCATGGCAGCAAGCATGGATCTCATGACCTCAGTCTGAGCTTCCACTGCAGCACTGAGACGTCATATAATTCTGGTCTCTTGAACATCCCGAGTTTAATTACTCTACCATTGGCGGCCGTGACTTCAGCTGCCGAGGCCCTAAGCTCTTCCAGAGAAGAGCAGAACTTCTTCAAGGTAGGCATTCCTGGAAGAGAAGTGACTGTGAATGAAATACTAAAATGAAAGCAAAATACTGCGGCTGCTGGAACTCTGCAATGAGAACAGAAATTGTCAGAAATAGTCAGCAGGTCTGGCACCATCTGTGTAGAGAGAAACAGAGTTAACGTTTCAGCTCTGCCTTACATACCTCGTGTTTTCCAAGAGAAAAAAGAGCAGTGGTCCTAATACCGAGCCCTAGGGAACACCACTGTCTACTGTCATTGAGTCTGAACAGCAACCTTTCACCACTTCTCTCTGTTTACTGTTCCTTAGTCAATATTATATCCACACTGTCACTGTCCCTTTAATCCATAGGGTTCAGTTTTCCTAACCTGTCTATTGAATGTCACTTAATGAAACACCTTTTGAAATTCCATATATATAACTTCAATCACATCACCCTCATCAACCCTCTCCATTGTTTTATCAAATAACTCCATCACATTTACCTCAGCACCACCTCTCTCCACTCCTCCACTGTTGGTAAATTATCAGACTGCTTATCCGAAATCCAGTACTGGATGAGCAGAAATTTCCTCCAATTAAATATTGGGAAGACTGAAGACATTGTTTTCACACCCCACGTCAACTCTGTTCCCTTGCTATTGATCCCATCCCTCTCCCTGGTAACAGTCTGAAATTCGGACAGTATGTTTACAACCTTGGTGTCACATTTGACCACAAAATGAGCTTGAACCTCATTTCAGGATATCATTACAACCGCCTATTTCCACCTTAGTAACATCGCCTGACTTCACCTCTGTCTCAGCCCATCTGCTGCTGAAACCTCATTGATGCCTTTGTCACCTCTAGATGTAATTATTCCAACTCACTCCTGGCTGATCTCCAACATTCTACTCTCTGTAAACTTGAGATCATCCAAAACTCTGCTGCCCATGCCTTAGCTCACACCAAGTCCCGTTCATCTATCACTGACCGACATTGGCTCCCAGTCAAGCAATGTCTTGATTTTAAAATTCTCATCCTCGTTTTCAGATGCCGCCATGGTCTCTCCCCCACCCCACCCCCATATATCTGTAATCTCCTCCAACTCCACAACCCACTGCGATACATGTGCTCCTCTAATTTCAGCCTCTTGTGCAGCCCTGATTTTAATCCCGACACCACTGGCGTCCGGGCTTTCAGCTGCCAAGGCCCAAAGTTCTGGAATATCCTCACTGCACAGTTTTCTTTTTTCATTCTTTCATGCGATGTGGGTGTCACTGACAAGACCAGCATTTGTTTCCCATCCCCAATTGCCCTTGATAACTGAGTGGTTTGCTGGACATTTCAGAAGTCAGTTGAGAGTCAACCACATTGTTGTGGGTCTGGAGTCACATGGAGGCAGACCATATAAGGATGGCAGATTTCCATTGCAAAAGGACATCAATAATCCAGGCTGTTGTTTTTTAACGATGATCAATGATAGTTTCATGGCAGCATTGCTGAGAATAGCTTTCAAATGCAGATTTGTATTAATTAATTGAATTTTATAACTTATTGAAATTTAAATTGCACCAGTTGCCACGGTGGGGTTTGAACCCGTGTCCTCAGGGAATCAGCCTGATCCTCGGTATTACCATTTTGGTAATATTACCACGACGCTACGGTCATCACCTTTCCGTCTCGCTTTCCTCCTTTCAAGTACTCCTTAAAACCTATCTCTTTGTTCAAGCTGTTGGCCATCTGATCTAATATCTCCTGTTGTGTCTCAGTGTCATACTTTGCTTCATAATGATCCTGTGAAGTACTTTGGGATGTTTTATAACATTAAAAGCACTATATAAATATAAGTTGTTGTTGAGGTTTGCCAGGCATGCTTTGTCATCACCATATCCCTCCTGCTGTCTATTTATTATTCCATGTTTTTCAAAGCAATGAATATATTTGTCCTGGGTTATGAAATTTCCCCATCAGTGACATTGAACTGTCTGGTCAGTAAATACAGTGTCTACCCCATCTCTCCTATTTTTCAAATAGGGTGTAACATTTACAACCCTCCAGACCTCTGTCACAACTCCTATATCCAAGGAGGATTGAATGATTCTGTCCAGTGCCTCCGCTATTCCCACCTTTCCTTCCCTCAGCATCTCTCATACATCCCATCCAGACAGGATAAATGTTGTACTTTATTGTTGTACAAACAGTGCTGGACTGAAAGGGGTTAACTGAACCTGTTTGTTCAGTGACTGGTATTAATGTCACTCTCCATGGACCCTAAGTGTTTCACTGGAGGGTTTCCATCTTCTATTAATAAGGGACTCCTTTCAATGTATTATCACATAGTGTCAACAGGAGCATCAAACCCGGCAGTAAGAGGGACCAACAACTCCAGACAGAGGGAGAGGATAGATCAGAATCTGAGAACAATAGATTGTAATGTGACAACAATGGACAGGAGTTTCATCTGGCAATTTGACGCTCTTTCCACATATTATGACTGGTACTCATTAGATGATCGTATCTATTTTGCTCTTCAGATTATTCAATATATTTACTATCCCATCCTCGCTATTGTTGGTGTTCCTGGTAAGACTCTTTATCCAGCTATTAATTCTATAAACCGTGTTTAACTGCATTACTGCACCTGACATTTTCTCATCCCTCTTTGCTGTTGTTGTTACTCCTGGTGAGTCTTTGATAAAGGCTGTAAACTCTACGAAGCATTGCTAATTTTGTTACTGGTCGTGTAATTTTCTCTCTTGGTGTTGCTTCTTTTAATGTTCCTGGTAAGACCCTATATAGAGCTAGCAGATCGTTGTTGTGCCTAATCTGCACTTTCTCTTAACGAATTCACAGAAGCGGACTGGTGGAAGGTATATCAATGTTTATTCACACATTAAATCATCAGGTACAAGCACTAAATACTTGCACGTTATACTACCCGTCAAGTCACGAGGTGATCAGTCTCAGACTAGCGGCTGCCCTTTTGTTCTCTGAGTCCTTGACACAGGGAACCTTCTTGACTGTTCTTCCCTGGGGTTCTCGTGCCGTCACCAGTTTCAGCCATTGTCTACTGTGAGTCTAATCATATCTCGTGTCCATAGCAACTCTTTTATCTGGTTTGTGCATGGATACTGTCTGGTAGAATCTCTCTCTTGTTTCAGCCTGTTTTTCTGTACTGTCTACAATTCCTTGGCCATCTGTTTGCTGTGCTCCTTTCTATCCAGCCCCCACTATGTTTCAAAACGTTGTGTATTGTTGTGTGACGAGTCCCCTTGTTTCAACTAAGTTCTTATGCGTTTTTACTGAGTCTACGGCCCTCCCCGCCATCCTTTGATCCTGCAGGGCTATGCACAAGGGATCACACTCTCCTGTCTCTTCGGTCGTACACTTGTGCAATTACAATTTAATTGTTAACGCAATATCCTAAGGAGTGTAATGTTAAAGAAAGCACAATTTAAACATCATTGTTACATAATTAATCACTTGTGTGATCATAATACAGTCGCAATTTAATTTGTAGAATACATTTGTCATTCATTAATTCATTTTAAGTATCTACCAATAGTTATACAACTACCCTCGTGTTACATATTTAATTGTCTATCTTTTTATAGAACAAGTTTGAATACTGATTGCCTTTAAGGTAGCTGTCCAACCTGTGTTCATACATCCTCGCACATTCCTTAATCAATTTCTTAAGTTTCTGAATTAAGTATGTCACATATATCACATGATACCCGAAACAACTATCAGGACATGGGAGATAATTCTAAACCAGTGGTGTATCTGCACGTTTGACCCCAAGTTCCATTAGCCCTGCCACCAAGTCGAATCATTTATCTCGTCAATCTCAACTTGTATTATCTTCCACTCCTGTTCCAGATTGTAGTACACGACAGCAATGGATTCTAGTTGCTGCCTCTCTTGAACCCAACGTATGGGCAATGGCTGAATAGTATATTCATATTCCCGGAGGTAATTTATCAAGTCGTCCTTAACACTTTGTGTCACAGTTATCGTTTCTGTCTTTCTTTTATGTATTCTACAAATCCATCTTCTCTACCCTAGTTGGTATTTGTGGGTATAAAAGAAACGTACTGTTCCTCACCAGACAAATCCGGTTATGTCCATACTGGTACTCCTTCATTGTGGTGGTTAAGCAATATCTCCCCTTTGCCTTATCGGCCACATGGGTTAACCCTGATAATGCCTTCCTAGTTTCCTACAGTGGTATTAAATCCACATTTTTATTCTGCTGTTTTATATGTATATATATATATATATAGGGTGAGGACATATGACCACCTGGTTTTCCAGACTAAACTTAGACAAAGTTGTCCCAATTATCTCCTTACCAATTTTCACAACATAGGTCAATATATCATAGTATTTTCTGTAATCCTTTCCCCTTTCCTCGCTCCATCTACTATTCTCTGCAGTAATGGGGCAGATGGAAGAGGTTTGCCATCTGCTGACACAAAACCTCTGGCTTCCCACAGAGGTAGGTACTCGGTCAAACAGTTACACACGGACATACTGTCAGAATTTATATCAATCAGTGGGGGAAACATGTGGTTGTGTCACCACAAAGCGACTGCAGCTCGTTCGGCACGCTGCACAGTTCAACTCGCCAGTAACTGTAAGGCAATGTCTTTGATAAGTTTTCCAATATGATACTGTACATGTAATCCGCTCTCTGCCTGCCTAATCCCATTTTCCACTGTAGAGGAACCATCAACAACAATTTTGATTGCTGGTTTGATTTCTGGTTCCTTGCTTTCTACACGCCGCTCCCCCAACCACCCCCCACCCCGTCCCCCCGCCCCACCCCCACCCCCGCCCAGGTGATTTTGACACAAAATGTCCCTTGAGGGTCTTTGCTGTCAAAACCTTTCACACATGGGGTTCAGCCTGGTAGATTAAATTGTCTGCCAAGCATGTCAAAGTCTTCTCCTTTTTTACTGAAATATCTCTAACTTGCAAGCGCAAGGTCCACCGAGCAATACGATTCTGACTAACATTACCAACCTTCAGTCCTCCATCTAGTAACAACTGGAGGGACGTGTGTTCAGTTAGGATAGTAACTGGGCTGAGGCTGACAATATAACATTACCGTCCTTCAGTCGTCCATCCAGTAACAACTGGAAGGGTATGCATTCAGTTAGGATAGTAACGGGGCTGAGGCTGACAATATAACATTACCAACCTTCAGTCATCCATCTAGTAACAACTGGAGGGACGTGTGTTCAGTTAGGATAGTAACAGGGCTGAGGCTGACAATATAACATTACCGTCCTTCAGTCGTCCATCCAGTAACAACTGGAAGGGTGTGCATTCAGTTAGGATAGTAACGGGGCTGAGGCTGACGATATAAGTACAATTTTGAATCACCCAGAAGACGGCCAGCAAATGTTTTTTCACACACTGTGAAGGCCCTTTCTACTGACGTTAACAACTGAGATGTGTACGCCGCTGGGCAGAATGAGCCATGTTTCTTTTCCTGCAGCAATACCAAAGATAAGGTGGTATCTGTGGAAGCGACATAGAGAGAAAAGGGTAGGGGTGGGTCTGGCACCTGTAACACCTGAACTATGGCCAGCACCTGTTTTAATTCCGTAACCGCTGACTTACGCTGACACCAGGAATCAATATGGTTCCTGCAATAACCAACGCAACCCAAAATTGACCTCAGACCCTTAATATCTCGTGGTAGGTGGAGTTTGAGGAATGTCTGTACTCGTATCTGCTCTATCTCATGCTTTCTCTGTGTTATCACCATTCCCAAAGAGGAAATCTTTTCTTTCATTAGCTGTGCCTTTTTAGGTGTAACTTTCACTCTGACCTTCCAGAGGAGATGAAGGAACTCCTCCAGTAGCTCTAGCTGCTCCTCCTTACTCTCCGTTTGGAGCAGTAGCTCATCCGCATATTGTATCAAACATTCTGATCGGGAGAAAGGACTCTGCCTGTCCCCTGTGCCAACCACTGGTGGAATGTTGATGGACTATCATGTAATCCATGGGGGAGACACATCCAGGTGTACAGTTGTCCGGGAATGTAAACACAAATTTATATTGACACTCTCATGCCAGCGAGAGTCCGGATAAAACTCCATTTGCCATTTCTCCGTCCAAGTCTCCAACCGAAATATATCCTGCTGTATCCAGCTACATTTTCCTCCAAATCATTTATATATACTACAAACAGCAAAGGTCCCAGCACTGATCCCTGCGGAACACCACTAGTCACAGCCCTCCATTCAGAAAAGCGCCCTTCCACTGATACCCTCTGTCTTCTATGACCGAGCCAGTTCTGTATCCATCTTGCCAGCTCACCTCTGATCCTGTGTGACTTCACCTTTTGTATCAGTCTGCCATGAGGGACCTTGTCAAAGGCTTTACAGAAGTCCATATAGATAACATTCATTGCCCTTCCTTCATCAATCATCTTCGTCACTTCCTCAAAAAATTCAATCAAGTTAGTGAGACAAGACCTCTCCTTCACAAAACCATGCTGCCTCTCGCCACTAATAAGTTCATTTGTTTCCAATTGGGAGTAAATCCTGTCCCGAAGAATCCTCTCTAATAATTTCCCTACCACTGACGTAAGGCTCACCAGCCTATAATTTCCTGGATTATCTTTGCTACCCTTCTTAAACAAAGGAACAACATTGGCTATTCTCCAGTCCTCTGGAACCTCACCTGCAGTCAATGAGAATGCAAAGATTTCTGTCAAGGCCCCAGCAATTTCTTCCCCTGCCTGCCTCAGTATTCTGCGTTAGATCCCATCAGGCCCTCGGGACTAATCTAGCTTAATGCTTTGCAATACGCCCGACACCTCCTCCTTGTTGATAACGACCTGACCGAGACGATCTGCACTCCCTTCTCTGGAGACATGATCCACCAAGTCCTTCTCTTTGGTGAATACTGATGTAAAGTTGCCATTTAGTACCTCACCCATTTCCTCTGGCTGCACACATAGATTCCATCCTCTGTCCCACCCTTTCCCTGGTTACCCTCTTGCTCTTTATATACGTATAAAAAGCCTTGGGATTCTCCTTAATCCTGCCTGCCAATGACTTTTCATAACCGCTTTTAGCCATCCTGAATCTTTGCTTAAGTTCCTTCCTCCTTTCTTTATATTCCTCAAGGGCTTCGTCCATTCCCAGTCTTATAGCCCTGACGAATGCTTCCTTTTCCTTTTTTGACTATGCTCACACTATCCTTCCTTATCCAAAGTTCTCGAATTTTGCCAAACGTATCCTTCTTCCTCACAGGAACATGCCGGTCCTGGATACTAATCAACTGACGTTTGGAAGACTCCCACATGTCAGATGTTGATTTACCCTCAAACAGCCGCCCCCAATCTCAATTTTTCAGTTCCTGCCTAATATTGTTATAATATTTCATTCGTGGAAGCTTCCAACATTCACACATTTGAATCATAAGCCACAGTAACTTGATTTTACTCATTTGAAATTTCACTAAATCATTTTCTTTTTATATCACTCTGCAATAAACTTCGTCATGGAGCCCTCTGACCCCGCCCCCCCCCCCCCCCCCCCGTAAATAATGATTCATACATAAGGCCAGGGTTGCGGGGGGTCTAAGTCTCGATTGGGGGTTCGGGGGATGGTCATCCCAAGGACTGTAACCATCATCATGGTACTTAGTGGCCTTATCTGTCAAGTCGGCCTGATTAAAGCCGTCATTGTCATCATCATCCTTCGCTGCAAACGCGCATATTATATCTCATTGCGCTGAGAATTAAGACTGTTATTTACTTATCTCCTGCTGACAGTTGGTATGATCCGCTGACTGGTACAGCCACTCCTTCTGTGAACAGACCAGAACCATCAATGCGGTCTGAAAGTCAGAGCATTTCTGTTCCACTCTTGTGAGCTGTTCCTTCACTCTCTCCGCTTCCCTCTCAGTCTGACCGAGACAGTATTCAACCTATTCAGCTGGAGTCTGGAATTGGCTTAAGACAGACCCCTGGCCCGTGCACTATTTAACTGCAAAACCTATCCACGAGGGCCACTTGCCCTTCAATTATTTTCGGAATCCCAACTCCCAATCTGGCTTGACCATAATTACTCAACCGTTCAGCAATCCATTGAATTCTTAAATTAGTTCGAACTTACCAAGACTATTTAAAAGAGCCATAAATAGTATTGCAACCCAGTCCCATCTGGGATCGCCAATCATGTTGTGCATAATCTGCACTTACTCTTAAAGAATTCACAAAAGCGGACTGGCAGAAGTATATAAATGTTTTAGTCACACAGTAAATCATCAAAGTACAAACTCTCCCTACTTGCACGTTATATTACCTATCAGGACACAAGGTGACCAGTCTCAAACTTGCGGTTGCTCTTCTGATCCCTGAGTCCTAAACTCAGGGTGTCTTCTCGAGTGTTCTTTCCCGGGGTTCTAGTGCCGTTCCCAGTTTCAGTCAGGGGTTAACTCTTGTTTCCAAGACCCTTCCCTCTTAATTACTCATAGGGTTCTGGTGTAATGACATAATGACAATTCCATATTGGGTTCAGTAAGAGACTGGTCAGCACTTTCATTTCTCACACTCTCCCATTGTCTACTGTGAGTCTAATCATATCTCGTGTCCACAGCAACTCCTTTATCTGGTGTGTGGAAGGCACTCTCTGGAAGCATCTCATTCTGTTTCAGCCTGTTTTCTGGACTGTTTGAAATTCTCTGTGTCATTTGTGTGCTCTTTCTCCTTTCACCAAGCCCCCCTAAGTTTGAAAACACTGTGTATTGTTGTCTGACTAGCCCTGTGTCTCAACTAAGTTCTTATGTGCTTTTACTGGGTATACAGTTTCATCGTCAATAAGTCACTAAAGACAAACAAGCAGGTTCAGCAAGCAATAAGAGGGCTAATGGTATGTCCGCCTTTATTGCAAGAATATTTGAGTACAGAAGTAGTGAAGGCTTTCTTCAATTGTACAGAACCTTGGTTAGACCTCACCTGGAGTACTGTGTGCAGTTTTGGTCCCTTTACCCCAGGAAGGATATTATTGCCAGAGAGGGAATGCATGTAAGGTTCACCAGACTTGTTCCTGGGATGGAAGGACTGTCCTATGAAGAGTGATTGGGCAAACTGGGCGTGTAGTCTCTAGAGTTTCGAAGAATGAGAGGGGATCTCTTTGAAACCTACAAACTATTTAAAGGAATAGACAGGGTAGATGCAGCTAATATGTTCCCCAAGGTTGGGGAGACTAGAATCAGCAGACACACTTTCAAAATAAGACGGAAGCCACTTGGGACTGAGCTGAGGAGACATTTCTTTACTCAGACGACTGTGAACTTTCGGAATTCTCTGCTCCAGAGAGTTGTGGAAGCTCAGTGATTGAGTCTGCTTAAAGTAGAGATTGACAGATTTCTAAGTACCACTGACAGAGAGGGATATGGGGATAATGTGGGAAAAAGGCATTGAAGTGGATGATCAGCCACTATCATATTGAATGGCAGAGCAGGCCTGATGGGCTGAATGGCCTACTTCTGCTCCTATGTTCCTAAGCTGCTTAACTCATTCAGACTCGAGGCAGTTTAGTCAGGCTACTTTCGGAGCGTTTGGAATTTTTGCTGGAACACCTCTGGTACTATCTCATATGCGCCCAGGATAGAGTTTTTAGTTATCTCGTAATCTGATGAATTTTCATCTGGCAACAATGAATAAACCTCATGGGCTTTTCCTGTTATTTTGCTTTGTGAAAACAGTATCCAGTTCTCTGCCAGCCATTTCAGCTGCTTTGCAAGCTTTTCAAAAGTGATGAAAAATTCTGCCACATCCTCCTCATTCAACTCTAGAATGAACTGGGTGAACTTTAAGAGCTCAGCACATGGTCCTGATCTCGGGGCTGCTCCCACACTGGCTGTGTCTTCACTACGTGTACTGGGTCTTCCTCGAGTTGTTTGAGCCACCTTAACTCCCTTTCTTCCTTCTCCTTCTGGAACACTCTTATTTTTTCCCTTTCTTGACACTCACTCTGCTCTTTCTCTCTCTCTCTGGAATTCTAATTCTAGTCTCTTCTGTTCTAGTTTTAACTTAGCTAACATTACTTTATATGTTAGTGATTCTTATCCTGTTTGAGTTTTCAGCTTCAAGTGAAACATGGTTGGCCACAAGTCATAGGATTTCGGTTTTCCTAGCTTTTGGATAGAGAGTAATCCCTCACTGTCCAGCTCCATGACTCAACTTTTCAACAGAGAGGCCTTTTAACATGTCCCGAGTTACTTCACTCTGTATGTCACTCCTTTTTGCCAATGTAACTCCTTTACTCAAAAAGGGAGGGAGACAGAAACTACAGGCCAGTTAGCTTCACATCTCTCTTGCGGGAAATGTGAGACGTTATTATTAAAGACGTAATCGCAGACAGTTAGAAAAAAAATCAAAGTAATCAGGCAGAGTCAGCATGGTCTTCTGAAAGGGGAATCATGTTTAATCAATTTGTTGGAGTTCTTTGAAGACGTAACATGTGCTCTGGAGAAAGGGGAACCAGTGGATGTACTGTACTTAGATTTCCAGAAAGCATTTGATAAGGTGCCAGATCAAAGGTTAGTGTGGAAAATAAAAGCTTATAGTGTAGGGGGTCACATACTGGAATTGATAGAGGATTGGCTAGCTAACAGGAAACAAAGTAGGCAAAAATGGGTCATTTTCTGGTTGGCAAGATGTAACGAGTGGTGTGCCACAGGGATCTGTGCTGCGGCCTCAACTTTTTACAATTTATATAACTGATTTGGATGAAGGGACTGCAGGTATGGTTGCTACATTTGCTGATGACACAATGATAGATAAGGAAATAAGTTGTGAAGAGGACATAAGGAGGCTACAAAGGAATATAGATAGGTTAAGTGGGTGGCCAAAGACCTGGCAAATGGAGTACAATGTGGGAAAGTGGGAAATTGTCCATTTTGACAGAAAGAGTAAAAAAGAAGCATATTATCTAAATGGTGAGAGATTGCAGAGCTCTGAGATGCAGAGGGATCTGGGTATCCTCGTGCACGAATCGCACAAGGCTAGTATGCAGGTACAACAATTCATTCGGAAAGCTAATGGAATGTTGTTTATTGTGAGGGGAACTGAATACAAAAGTAGGGAGATTATGCTTCAGCTATACAGGGCATTGGTGAGATCACATCTGGAGGACTGTGCACAATATTGGTCACCTTATGTAAGGAAGGATGCAAATGCATTGGAATCTGTTCAGGAAAGGATTACTAGACTAATACCTGAAATGGGTGGATTGTCTTGTGACAAAAGAATGGGCAGGCTAGGCTTGTATCCGCTGCAGTATAGAAGAGTATGAGGTGACGTGATTGAAACATATATGATCCTGAGGGATCTTGACAGGGTGGATGCGGAAAGGATGTTTCCTCTTGTGAGAGAATCTAGAATTCGGGGTTACTATTTAACAGTAAGGGGTCGCCCTTTTAAAACAGGAAAGAGGAGAATTGGTTTCTCTCAGAGGGTCGTGGGTCTTTGGAACTCTCTTCCTCAAAAGGAAGTGGAAGCAGGGTCTTTCAATATTTTTTAAGGCAGAGGTAGATAGATTCTTGATAAGAAAGGGGTATCAGGGGTAGGTGGGAATGTGGATATTGGGGGTAGGTGGGAATGTGGAGTCGAGTTTGCAGTCAGATTATCCCTGATCTTATTGAATGGCAGAGAAGGCTCGAGGGGCCGAGTGGCCTACTCCTACTCTTAATTCCTATGTTCATATGTTCGTGTGCTCTGGCTTCAGAAGGTACTGGCTTCGAATGTGGCCATTTGAGTGTTATAGCAGTGAAAACCACATTAAAATCTGCAATGAAATGATTTCTTTTTCTCAGAGTGAATTGTTTTTACCACTTCTCTGGCCACAGAAGAGGTGCCAGAGGACTGGCGAATAGTGAATAGGTTACCATTATTCAAGAAGCAGGGATAAATCATGTAATTACAGGCCAGTGAGTCTAACATCATTGGTAGGGAAACTATTCGAGAAAAAACCTGACAGACAGGATTAATCTCCACATGAAGAGCCAGGGATTAATCAGGGATAGTCAGTCTTTGTCAGAGGGAGATCATATCTCAAAATTTGACTGAATCATTCAAGCAGGTGACTCGATGTGTAGATGATGATTTTTGATAAGGTCCCGCATGGGACTAGGGTTAAGAAGTACTTAAGAAGTCCCAGAGTACTTAAGGAAGTGGCCCTAGAAATAGTGGATGCATTGGTGGTCATCTTTCAAGATTCTATAGACTCTGAAGCAGTTCCTACAGATTGGAGGATAGATAATGTAACCCCACTATTTTAAAAAGGGAGGTAGAGAAAAAACATGGAATTATATACCAGGCAGCCTGACGTTGGTAGTGGGGAAAATTCGATAGCACATTCTCAAAGGTTTTATAGTAGAGCACTTTCAGAACAGTGGTAGAATCGGACAGAGGCAACACGGATTTACGAAAGGGAAATCATGCTTGACATATTTACTAGAATTCTTCCAGGATGTAACTAGTAGAGTTGATGAGAGGGAGCCAGTGGATGTGGTTTATTTGGACATTCGGAAGGCTTTCGAGAAAGTCCCACATAAGAGTGTAGCGTGTAAAATTAAAGCACATGGGATTGGAGGTAGTGTATTGCGATGGATACAAAATTGGTTGTCAGACAGGAAACAAAGTGCAGGAATAAACAGGTCTCTTTCTGAATGACAGGCAGTGACGAGTTGGGTACCGCAGGGATTGGTGCTGGGAACCCAGTTATTCACAATATATATTGGTGATTTAGATGAGGGAACTAAATGTAATATGTACAAATGTGCATATGACACACAACTGAGTGGGAGGATGAGTTGTGAGGGGGATGCAGTGTGGCTTCAGGGTGATTTGGAAAAGTTGAGTGAGTGGGCAAATGCATCTCAGATGCAGTATAATATGGATAAATGTGAGGTTATCCACTTCGGCAGCAAAAACAGGAAGGCAGATTATTATCTGAACGGCTATAAACTGAGAGAGGGGAATATGGAACGAGAGCTGGGTGTTCCCGTACATCAGTCGTTCAAGGGTAGCATTTAGGTGCAACAGGCTGTAAAAAAGGCAAATGGTATGTTGGCCTTCATAGCGAGAGGATTCGAGTACAGAAGCAGGGATGCATTACGGCAATTGTACAGGGCCTCAGTGAACAAAGAACTAAGAACAAAGAAAATTACAGCACAGGAACAGGCCCTTCGGCCCTCCAAGCCTGCGCCGATCCAGATCCTCTATCTAAACATGTCGCCTATTTTCTAAGGGTCTGTATCTCTTTGCTTCCTGCCCATTCATGTATCTGTCTAGATACATCTTAAAAGACGCTATCGTGCCCGCGTCCACCACCTCCGCTGGCAACGCATTCCAGGCACCCACAACCCTCTGCATAAAGAACTTTCCACGCATATCCCCCCCTAAACTTTTCCCCTCTCACTTTGAACTCGTGACCCCGAGTAATTGAATCCCCCACTCTTTGAAAAAACTTCTTGCTATCCAACCTGTCTATACCTCTCATGATTTTGTACACCTCAATCAGGTCCCCCCTCAACCTCCGTCTTTCTAATGAAAATTATCTTAATCTACTCAACCCCTCTTCATCGCTAGCGCCCTCCATACCAGGCAACATCCTGGTGAACCTCCTCTGCACCCTCTCCAAAGCATCTACATCCTTTAGGTAATGTGGCGACCATAACTGCACACATTATTCCAAATGTGGCCGAACCAAAGTCCTATACAACTGTAACATGACCTGCCAACTCTTGTACTCAATACCCCGTCCAATGAAGGAAAGCATGCCGTATGCCTTCTTGACCACTCGATTGACCTGCGTTGCCACCTTCAGGGAACAATGGACCTGAACACCCAAATCTCTCTGTACATCAATTTTGCCCAGGACTTTTCCATTTACTGTATAGTTCACTCTTGAATTGGATCTTCCAAAATGCATCACCTCGCATTTGCCCTGATTGAACTCCACCTGCCATTTCTCTGCCCAACTCTCCAATCTATCTATATTCTGCTGTATTCTCTGACAGACCCCTTCACTATCTGCTACTCCACCAATCTTAGAGTCGTCTGAAAACTTGCTAATCAGACCACCTATACTTTCCTCCAAATCATTTATGTACATCACAAACAACAGTGGTCCCAGCACGGATCCCTGTGGAAAACCAATCGTCACACGTCTCCATTTTGAGAAACTCCCTTCCACTGCTACTCTCTGTCTCCTGTTGCCCTGCCAGTTCTTTATCCATCTAGCTAGTACACCTTGGACCCCATGCGCCTCATCAACCCTTCCCTCATCAATCAACTTCATCAGTTCCTCAAAGAATTCTATTAAGTTGGTAAGACATGACCTTCCCTGCACAAATCCATGTTGCCTATCACTGATAAGCCCATTTTCTTCCAAATGGGAATAGATCCTGTCCCTCAGTATCTTCTCCAGCAGCTTCCCTACCACTGACGTCAGGCTCACCGGTCTATGATTACCTGGATTATCCCTGCTACCCTTCTTAAACAAGGGGACAACATTAGCAATTCTCCAGTCCTCCGGGACCTCACCCGTGTTTGAGGATGCTGCAAAGATATCTGTTAAGGCCCCAACTATTTCCTTTCTTGCTTCCCTCAGTAACATGGGGTAGATCCCATTCGGACCTGGGGACTTGTCCACCTTAATGCCTTTTAGAATACCCAACACTTCATCCCTCCTTCTGCCGACTTCACCTAGAGTAATCAAACATCTGTCCCTAACCTCAACATCCGTCATGTCCCTCTCCTCGGTGAATACCGATGCAAAGTACTCATTTAGAATCTCACCCATTTTCTCTGACTCCACGCATAACTTTCCTCCTTTGTCTTTGAGTAGCCCAATCCTTTCTCTAGTTACCCTCTTGCTCCTTATATATGAATAAAAGGCTTTGGGATTTTCCTTAACCCCGTTTGCTAAAGATATTTCATGACCCATTTTAGCCCTCTTAATTCTGCGTTTCAGATTAGTCCTACATTCCCGATATTCTTTCAAAGCTTCGTCTTTCTTCAGCCTCCTAGTCCTTATGTATGCTTCCTTTTTCCTCTTAGCTGGTCTCACAATTTCACCTGTCATCCATGGTTCCCTAATCTTGCCATTTCTATCCCTCATTTTCACAGGAACATGTCTCTCCTGCACGCTAATCAGCCTCTCTTTAAAAGCCTCCCACATATCAAATGTGGATTTACATTCAAACAGCTGCTCCCAATCTACATTCCCCAGCTCCTGCCGAATTTTGGTATAGTTGGCCTTCCCCCAATTTAGCACTCTTCCTTTAGGACCACTCTCGTCTTTGTCCATGAGTATTCCAGGTGAGGCCATATCTGGAATATTGTGTGAAATTTTGTTCTCCTTCTCTGAGGAAGGATGTTCTTGCTATAGAGGGAGTGCAGCGAAGGTTTACCAGACTGATCCCTGGGATGGTGGGACTGAGGTATGAGAAGAGATTGAGGATTAGGATTTAACAAGACTTCAGAAGAGTGAGGGGGAATCTCATTGAAACCTATAAAATTCTGAAAGGAATTGACAGGGTAGATGCAGGACTGATTCTCCCGATGGTGGGGGAGTCCAGAACCAGGGGTCATAGACTAAGGATAAGGGTTTAACCTTTCAGGACTGAGATGACGAGTAATTTCATCACCCTGAGAATGGTGAGCCAGTGGAATTCGCTGCCACAGAAAGCGGTTGAGGCCAAGACATTGTATATTTTCAAAAATGAGTCAGATATACTTTTGGGTTAAAATGGATCAAAGGATATGGAGGGGGGAGCGGGGGAGCGGGAACAGGTTACTGAGTTGGATGATCAGCCATGATCTTAATGAATGGCGGAGCAGGCTTGAAGGGCCGAATTGCCTGTTCCTGCTCCTATTTTCTATGTTTCTAAGGTAGGAGCCCATGGGATCCAGCTCAATTTGGCAAATTGGATCCAAAATTGGCTTACTAGCATGAGGCAGAGGGTGATGGTCGAGGGTTGTTTTTGTGATTGGAAGCCTGTGACCAGTGGTGTACCACAGGGATCGGTGCTGGGACCATTGCTGTTTGTAGTGTACATCTATAATTTAGACGTGAATATAGAAGGTATGATCAGTAAGTTCACAGATGGTGCAAAAATTGGTGGTGTCATAAATAGTGAGGAGGAAAGCCTTAGATTACAGGACGATATAGATGGGCTGGTAAGATGGGCAGAGCAGCGACAAATGGAATTTAATCCTAAGAAATGTGACGTGATGCATGTTAGGAGGACTACCAAAGCAAGGGAATGTACAATGGATGGTCGCACGCTGAGAAGTACAGAATGTCAGAGGGATATTTGTGGACTTGTCCATAGATCGCCGAAGGCAGCAGCACAAGTGGTTTGGAAGGCATATAAGATGCTTGCCTTTATTAGCTGAGGCATCGAATATAAGAGTGGGGAAGTTATGATGGAGCTGTACAAAACGCAAGTTTGGCCACAGCTGGAGTACTGTGTATAGTTCTGGGCACCACGCGATAAGAAGGATGTGATTGCACTGGAGAGGGTGCAAAGGAGATTCACCAGGATGTTGCATGGGCTGGAGTATTTCTGCTATGAAGAGAGACTGGATAAACTCGGGTTGTTTTCCTTAGAGAAGGCTGAGGGAGGGGGGGGCATGATTGTGGTACACAAAATTATGAGGGACATTGATAGGGTAGATAGGAAGAAACGTATTCCCCATAGCGGCGGTGTCAGTAACCCAGAGAGTTGATTTAAAGTAAGGGGCACGAGGTTTAGAGGGGATTTGAGGAAAAGGAAATCACCCAGAGGGTGGTTGGAATCTGGAATACACTGTCGGAAGGGGTGGTAGATGCAGGAACACTCACAACATTGAAGATGTATTTAGATGAGCACATAAAACGCCATAGATTACAATGTTATGGGCGAAGTGATGGAAAATGGGATCAGAATGGATAGGCTTGATAGCCGACACAAATACAGTGGGCCAAAGGGACTGTTTCTGTGCTGTTTAACTCGGTGACTCTGACACTTCCAATTGCTCGTTTGTCATTGGGTTACGATCTCTAGAACCTCCACATTTCTGTTACAGCCATTTGAGACTTATATCCACCGAAATTTACAAATGACAGAGACGAATTGATTGAAACATATATGATCCTGAGGGGTCTTGACAGGTTGGATGTGGAAAGGATGTTTCCCGTTCTGGGAGAATCTAGAATTAAAGGTCACTATTTAAAATTAATGGGTCGCCCATTTAAAATAGAGTTGAGGAGAATATTTTATCTCTGAGGAGTCGTGAGTCTTTGGAAATCTCTTCCTCAAAAGGCAGTGAAAGCAGAGTCTTTAAATATTTGTAAGGCAGAGGTAGATAGATTCTTGATAAGCAAGGGATTGAATGGTTATCGGGGATAGGTGGGAATGTGGAGTCGCGGTTCCAATCAGATTAGTCATGATCTTATTGAATGTCCGAGTGTTCTACTCCTGCTCCGAATTCGTATGTTCATATAATCGTATACTCTGGCATCAGAAGGTACTGTCTTCGAATGTGGACATTTTTGTTGTCTAGCAGTGAAAACCACAATAAAATCTGCATTGAAATTTTAAATTTTTATTCTCAGGATCAATTATTTTTACCACTACTAATTTCTCGTTTGTCATTGCGTTACAATCCCTGGAACCTCCACATTTCTGATATAGCCAGGTGAGGAGTGGTCACAGGCTGTCTTCTTGTCCTATCTTTTATTTGATCACAACTAGGTTTATTCCATTTTAGCAGTGGACATGCTGACCACCTCAGTGCGTTTTTTACCTTTTACCATTATTGTGATCGTGAAAGAACCAATCAGACAGGTTTTCTCGTGTTGAACCAAGAGGTGAGTTTATTACACTTAACAATCTAAACTGGATCTGAATAAATTCGTAAAAATATACGCTCCACATTCACGCACCCATTCGCACGAAAATCTCACACAAATAAATTACAGAGTGAGAAATAAATTTGTTTTGGATAGAGTCCAGAATAAATAAATAAAAGTTCTGTGAGGTTGGATCATTCTGTGTCCTGTATTTTTCCCACCCTTAGTTATGAGTTTCATATCATCTGCAAGAGTTGAAATTGTTTTATTTTTACATAAACGTCTCTTTCATTTATATATCTATTGATTTGTCAGGAGCTGCACTGTTTCCAAAATGCGACCTCTGAGAAACAGCCCTTTATACTCCGCTCCCCCAGTCTGAACAGTGTCTGTTCACCACTTCTCTCTGCTTTCTGTCCCTGAGTCAGTGTCATATCCACACTATCACTGTCACATTAATCCATATGTTCCACTTTTCATAACAAGTCTATGAAATGTCATTTGATCACAAGCCTTTTGAAAGTTCACATACATAACACGAAATACACTATCCTCATCAACACTCACAGTTAAGTCATCAATGAACTTGATCAAGATGATCAGACGCGATTTTGCATTCACCTATGGTGCTGGTTGTCATTTATTATCCCATGTTATCCAAGAAAGATATATTTTTGTACTCGGTTACGGCCTCTGGAAATTTCCAACCATCGACTTTAGAGGGACTGGTCAGAGGTTACTGGGTTGATCTAATGTCTCCTTTTGTAAACAGGGTGTAACATTTACAACACTCCAGTCCTTTGATAACACTTTCATATCCAAGGAGGATTGGAAGCTTCTGGCCATTGTCTCTGATCTTTCTACCATTCCTTCCCTCAACAACCCTCATATATCCCATGTAGACCTGGTCCAGTTTATTGTGGTACTAAAACGCATTGTTTTGTGAAGGGGAGGTCGTGTCTTACTAATTTGTTTGAGTTTTTTGAGGAAGTGATGAAGATGATTGATGAAGGAAGGGCAGTGGATGTTGTATATATGGACTTTAGTAAAGCCTTTGACAAGGTCCCGCATGGCAGACTGGTACACAAGGTGAAGTCACACGGGATCAAAGGTGAGCTGGCAAGATGGATATAGAACTGGCTCGGTCATAGAAGACAGAGGGTATCAGTGGATGGGTGTTTTTCTGAATGGAGGAATGTGACTAGTGGTGCTCCGCAGGGATCAGTGCAGGGACCTTTTCTGTTTGTAGTATATGTAAATGATTTGGAGGAAAATGCAGCTGGTCTGATTAGTAAGTTTGCGGATGACAAAAAGTTTGGAGGAGTTGGGGATAATGATGAGGATTGTCAGAGGATACAGCAGGATATAGATCGGTTGGAGACTTGGGCGAAGAAATGGTACATGGAGTTCAATCCAGACAAATGTGAGGTCATGCATTTTGGAAGGTCTAATGCAAGTGGGAGGTATACAGCGAATGGCAGTACCCTTAGGAGGTTTGTCAGGCAGAGAGATCTACGGGTACAGGTCCACAGGTCACTGAAAGTGGCAACGCAGGTGGATAAGATAGTCAAACAGGCATACAGCATGCTTGCCTTCATCGGTCGGGGCATAGAGTATAAAAATTGGCAAGTCATGTTGCAGCTGTACAGAACTTTAATTAGGCCACACTTAGAATATTGTGTGCAATTCTGGTCGCCACGCTATCAGAACGACGTGAAGGCCTTGGAGAGGGTACAGAGGAGGTTTACCAGGATGTTGCCCGGTGTGGAGGGCATGAGCTATGAGGAGGGGTTGGAAAAACGTGGATTGCTTTCACTGGAACGACGGAGGTGGAGGGGCAACATGATAGAGGTTTACAAAGTTATGAGCGGCATGGAGAGAGTAGATAGTCAGAAGCGTTTCCCCGGGGTGGAAGTGTCAGTTACTAGGGGACATAGGTTTAAGGTACGAGGGGAAAAGTTTAGAGGGGATGTGCGAGGCACGTTTTTTATATAGAGGGTGGTGAGTGCCTGGAACTTGCTGCCAGGGGAGGCAGTGGAAGCAGATACGATAGTGACGTATAAGAGACACCTTGACAAATGCATGAATAGGAAGGGAATAGAGGGATAAGGGCCCAGAAGTGCAGAAGGTGTTAGTTTAGGCAGGCATCAAGATCGGCGCAGGCCTGGCAGGCCGGGTGTTCTGTTCCTGTGCTGTACTGTTCTTTATTCTTAGTTATTTGTTCTTTGTCTTTGCAGCTTGGTCTGTACATGTCCATTGACCGCCTGTATTAGTCACTTTCAGCTGAACATGCATTCAGCAGCACGAGGAACACCCTCTCGTGTTATTTAAAAGGACCAAGGAATCCAACTGACAGGTGAGGGGCTTTTGACTTACATCTGCGATTATAAAGTTAGTGGAGGTGCTGTGGATGTTTTTTCTGGAGGTTGTGTTGTGAGATGCTGCAGACATTTAGGAAGGAAAGAGGATTTGGTGGTCCAACTCTAAACGAGGTATGGGGACTGTAGTTACAGTGTCTCTGGGTCTCTAACGTGTCCAACAAATGGAGCAGAGGTTGCTGAGAGGAGATGCTCTGTAAAGAGGGAGGAGGAGGGGGCTCTGCCCTAACCACCCCGGGTTTTCCAAGAGCACTGTTTCCACCTATACCTAACCCAGGAGCAGTGGGTGAGGTGTCTCTGATTCAATAAGGAGGTGGTCACAGAGCTGTGTCACCTCCTGTAACATGACCTAAAGCCTCACACCAGGGTGAGGACGGAGCTGTCAGCGACGGTTAAGTTCACAGTTGCATCGAACTTCTATGGATCTGGATCTTTCCAGGCAGGAACGGGTGACGTCTCCATTATCTCTCTTTAGGTTGTCCATTGGTGTATCTATTGTGTGACAGAGGCCGGGTGAGGTGAATTATACTGTCTGCTCCCTCAGCAGAGAGAAGTAGGATGAGAGATCCCGTGGCTTTGTCAGGACAGCGGGATTCCTGATGGTGTAAGTGGCTCTGCGGGGCCCCCATATCAACGGGTAGAGGTACAGGAACTGGAAGAACTCTCTTTCCATTAATGTACAGTTGGTGTGTGAGCATGCCCAGTACATCATGTTGGTGTATGTCCACTATCCTGGCAGCAGCCACCATACCTTCATTCTGAAGTAGTCAGCCATTCCCAACGTCTTCAGGCCTTCAAGGAGAATCAGAATGTGGCTCCTCAGAGACAATTTGTCCCCCCCCCGCCCCCATATATGGCTCAAGATTCCACACCCCAAACCCCACTTTCCACTGCCAGCCAGCAAGAACATGGTGGAACAGATCCACGGTGTGATGAAGCAATGTTTCCGATGTCTGAACCGCTCGGACAGAGCCCTCCAGTACTCACTGGAGCAGGTGTCCAAGTTCATGGTGTTCTGCTGCACCCTTCATATCATCACCATCATGAGGACACTGGGATTGTCACCAGGAATCCGGAGGTTACCTCAGGAAGAAGAGGAGGAGGAGGCAGGGAGGTTATTTCCTGGATGCCTTCCAGCCAGTCTTGCCTTGTGCTTCTATACATTGCTACCCCAGTGGTTGCAGCATTTGTTATTCATTCATGTGATGTGGGCGTCGCTGCCTCGGCCAGTATTTGTTGCCCATCCCTAGTTACCCTTGAGAAGGTGGTGGTGAGCTGCCTTCTGAACCGCTGCAGTCCATGTGGGGTAGGTATACCCACAGTGCTGTTAGGAAGGGAGTTCCAGGAATTTGACCCAGCGACAGTGAAGGAACGGCTATATAGTTCCAAGTCAGGATGGTGTGCGACCTGGAGGTGGTGGTGCAGCATTTGCTGCACTTGTCCTTCCAGGTGCTAGAGGTCGCGGATTTGGAAGGTGCTGTCTAAGGAGGCTTGATGAGTTGTTGCTGGACATAGTGTAGGTTGTAAACACTGATGTCACTTTGACTGGTGCTGGATTCATGGAGTCATTTATGGTACAGATTGAGACCATGTTCTCTCTCTGCAGATTAATCCAGTCAGTCCCATTCCCCCATTCAATTCCCGTGTTTCAGCAAGTTTCTTTCCTTCAACTGTCCATCCGGTTTCTTCTGGAAATCATTGTTCGTCTCCACTTCCACCACCATTGTGGGTAGTGAGTTCCAGATCATTACCACTCGCTGTGTAAAATAAAAAAGTTCTTCCTCATATTCTCCCTGAATTTCTTGCCAGAACGTTCAATCTATGTCCCTAGTTCTTGTACTATTAGTTAATAGGGACAGTTTTCCTTGTCTAACTTATCTAAGCCTGTCATAATCTCATAAACCTCGATAAAATATCCATTCAATCTCTTTTGTTCGAAGGCAAACAAAGGCACATTTTCAAAACTTACCTTGTAACTAACCTCCGCTCCCCCATTCTGGTAAACCTCCTCTGTACCCTCTCAAAAACACTCACACCCTTCCCCACGTGTGGTGACCAGAACTGGACAGTATATTCCAGTTGGAGCCTAACCAATTTTCTATAAATGTTAAGCATAACATCCCTGCTTTTGTCCTCAATGCCTCTGTTTTAAACCCAAATCCCATATGCTTTGCTGACCATTCTCAATAAGTCCTGTTATCTTCACTGATCAATCCACCGGCAGGTTTCTCTGCTCCTGCACACTCTTTAGAACTGTGCTATTAGTCTATGTAACGTCTCACTATTCCTACTGCCAAAATGCATCACCTCAAACTCCTCTCTATTAAATTCCATCTGCCAGTAGTCTGCCCAGTCCGCTTGCCTGTCTGTGTCCTGTTGCAGGTGCTTCATATCATCCTGATTCTTTGCCCCTCCTCCAAATTTTGTATCATCGAAAAATTTCGGGACTCCACTCATGGGACAATGGCCGTCCTGCTTTCCATCCCACCACAATTCGTCACCCCATACCTTATGATCTTTTTTTTATCCTTCCATGAATTTGTGTGTCACTGTCAAGAATAGCATTTGCTGCCCATCTCGATTTGCCTTTGAACTGAGTGGCTTGCTAGGCCATTTCAGAGGGCAGTTAAAAGTCAACCACATTGCTGTGGGTCTGGAGTCACATGTCCGCCAGACCAGGTAAGGACAGCAGATTTCCTTCCCGAAAGGACATTCGTGAAGCAGATGGTTTCATACTTTCCAATGATAACCCAAAAGTGCCAGCTTCCCAGTCACAGCAGCTCCAGGAGACAGAGAGAGAGAGAGCAGCAGCACAGCACTGATGGTGAATTCCCCTCACTTGGTCTGATACTCACAGTCACCAGCTCAAATATTAACACTGCATGTACCTTCGAGGATGGTGTAGAGCCGGAATCTGCACGTGGCGAGTCACAGTATCATAGGAATGTTAGAGCACAGTAGGAGGCCATTCGCCCCTTTATGTCCATGTTGGATCTCTGTGAAAGTCACGCAGCTCCTCCCACTGCCTCTGCCTCTTCCCAAAGGCCTGCATTTTTTTAATCTTCAGATAATTATCCCATTACCTTTTGAAAATTAGGTTTAATTTGCCTCCACCGCACTCTCAGGCAGGTCATTCCAGATTCTAACCACTCACTGTGTTTATCCTCATGTCACCTTTAGTTCTTCTACCAATCACATTAAATCAGTGTCCTCTGGTCTTGATCCATCCGCCAATGGCAACAGTTTCTCCCTATCCACACATTCCAGATCCCTTATAACTTTGAACACTTCTGTCAAGTCTCCTCTTCACTTTTTCTTCAAGCAGAACAGCCCCAGCATCCCCAATCTATCCATAGAACAGAATTTCTCATTCCTGAATCTATTCCCATAAATCTTTGCTGCACTCTCTCTAATGCCTTCACAACCTTCCTGAACTGTGATGCCCAGGACTGGACACAATATTCCAGTTGAGACGGAGACAGTGATTTATAAAGCTTCATCAAAGCTTCCTTGCTATTGTACTCTCTGTCTCTATTTATTAAACCCAGGATTCTGAATGCCTTACTGACTGCTTTCTCAACCTGCCTGCCACCTCCAACAATAGGATCATATATAGCCCCCAGGTCTCTCTGCTCCTGCATACCCTTTAGAATTGTATCCTTTATCTTCTATTGCTTCTTCGCGGTCTTGCAGCCAAAATGAATCACTTCACACGTCTCCACATTAAATTTCATTTGCCACGTGTCCTCCCATTACACCTGCCTATCTCTGTCCTCTTGAAGTCCATCACTGTCCTCCTCTTTGTTCACAATAATGCCATGTATTCTGTCGCCTGCAAATTTTGAAATTGTGCCCTGTAGATCAAAGTACAGGTCATTAATATAGATCAAGAAAAACAGTGGCCCTATCACCGACCCCTGGGGAACCCCACTATAAACCTTCCTCCAATCTGAGAAATAACTGTTCATCACTACTCTCTGTTTCCTGTTACTCAGGCTGTTAATCTCACTTAGATCAGTTAGAGAAGGAAAGACGGTTCGGATTAACAAATGATACAAAGACTAGGGGATACAAATTGAAGGTTTTGGTCTGAAGATGAAGGGGGAATATGAGGAAAAACCTTTTTACACAGTTGGTATTAATCACCTGGATCTCGCTGCCCACAAGGGTGGTGGATGAGGAGACAACAAAAATGACTTCAAGAGGAAAGTGGTTGGCCATCTGAGTGAAATAGACTTGCAGAGATACGGGGATCATCCGGGGGGCGGGGGGGTGGGGTGTGGGGGGCGCGGGTGGGTGTGGCACCCACTGGACAGTTCCGTGGAGCGTTAGCAGGGACACGATGAGCCAAATGGCCTCCTTCTGTTCTCTAAATAACTCAATGACTTTATGACTCTATCAATGTCTACAACTTGTAGGTCATCCCAGACAGCAGGATGAGGGAACGTGGGAGTTAAGAAGGGACATAAGGCATGAACATAGCATCATGCTGAATGCTGTCGGTGATGCCGGATGCTACGGGCTCTGTCACAGCCGTTCCCATGATATGGAGAACCAGCTCCTCCCTCAGGCTCAGGGGATTAAGGTATGCCAGGCCCCTTGTCGGTTCACTGCTGATCCCAGTGATTATGGGCCGCCTTCTCCTGTAAGAGAGAGAGCAGAATGTCAGTGATTGTGTTGCTCTGTGCTTGGGTGATGTGCCTACCATAGCTGAATAGCTGGAGGTATGTGGAAGCAGTGATTGGTGGGTGTGAGGCTGGTATCATTGGAAGGTGTGTGAGGGTGAGGTGGAGTATGTGAATGTTGAGTGTGAGTATTGAGTTTAGGGACTGCTGATGGGTGAGTGGTGGGGGTGTGGTACATTGATCAGTGTGAGAGGTTGGTGATGTTGGGGGTAGGAGATGTCATGTGGTGATGAATTCAGTGACATTGACCACCCTTGTGAGCTCATTAAACTTCTTCTGGCTCTGCTGCCAGGTCCTCGGGGCCAGACCTATTGCATTGACCTCCCTGGCCACCTGCTCCCATTCCCTGATGAGGGGGTTGCTTGAGGGTCTCCACCCCACCCCACAGAAACATGGGCTCTCTTCTCCTGTCACCCATCATGACTAAGGCACCTAGCACCTCATCCATGAACCGCAGAGACCTCTCTCTGTCCTAGTGTTCCATTTACCTTGTCTCCAATTGCAGAAATCACAGTCAGCAACAGCAGCCTCCTGTGAATCTAGGCAGCTTCTCTTTAAAAGGGATAGAGTGCCTTTAAGAGCTGAATCCTGGCTGAAACACATGCCAGCCTCACATTCAGTTAGGTTCCTGTTGAATGTGCAGACAGTGAGCAGGGTAGTTCACCCTGGGGTCACGTAGAATTCATGGAAATGAGGAGGCAGCATGAAGTTTGTGTGTCACCTGCCTCAACAGGAACGGGCATGGGAAGATCACGAATCACAATCCCTACGCCCGAAAACGGGTGCAAAGTTTTATTTCACTCTGTCTCTATTTCCCTTTCCCCTTTTCACCCTCCCTCTCACTCTCTCTCTCCCTTTCTCTTCATTCTCTGTCTCTTACTCTCAGAATCAGAGATTTATGTAGCACAGAAGAAGGCTATTAGCCCCATTGTGTCAGTGCTGTCTCCGTGAGAGAGCTGTTTAATTAGTTCCTCTCCCATCCTCTTTCCACAGACTCCTGTTTATTTTTTCTTTTCGTGTATTTGTTAAATTCCTTTCTGAAAATATTATTGAATCTGCTTCCACCATGTTTTTAGGCAGTGAATTCCAGATCCCAACAAGTTGCTGTGGAAGAAAATTCTCCTCATTTCACCTCTGCTTCTTTGTCAGTTACCTTCAATCTGTGTCTTATTCACAATGAACTTTCTGACACTGGAAACAGTTTCACATTAAATACTCTATCAAAACCCCTCATGATTTTGAATTCTATATTAAATCTCCTCTTACCCTTCACTGCTCTAAAGAGAACAATCCCAGATTTTCCAATCTCTCCACATAACTGAATTCCCAGATCCCTGGTATCATTCCAGTAAATCACCTCTGTATCTTCACTAAGTCAGTGACATCCTTATCAAAGAACAAAGAACAAAGAAAATTATCAAAGTGTGGTGATCAGGATTAGACACAATTCTCCAGCTGGGACCTAACCAATGATGTATAAAGATCAGCATTTCCTCCTCAATTTTATTACTCTGTATCTCTCTCTCTAACACCGAGGACACTACATGTTACCTTCAATGATCTGTGTGTGTACACCCCCAGTCTCTCTAATCCTCCACCCACTTTATAATGGTACCATTTAGTTTATATTGTTTTTCCTCATACTTCCTATCCAAATGTCTCACTTCACATTTCACTGTGTTAAATTATATCTGTCATGTATCTGTCCATTTCACCAGTCAGTTTCTGTCTTCCTGATGTCTCTTACTCTCCTTCTCACTGTTTATTAACATTTCTGCGTTTATGTCCATCTGAAAACGTTGACATTATCCCCCCTTTACACAACCCAACGGCAATAACATACAGCAACAGTGATCCCGACTGTGACCCTGGGGAACCCCACTGTGTACTTCCCTCCAGACTGAACAATAACCATTCTCCACTACTCTTTGCTTTCTATCACTTAGATAATTTCCTGCATGCTGGCATTGATTTTTTAAAAAAGCTGCATTTATATAGTGCCTTTCATGGCCGTCAGACGTCACAAAGCACCTTACACACAAT
The DNA here is from genome assembly GCF_036365525.1 of Heterodontus francisci. Classification (NCBI taxonomy): domain Eukaryota; kingdom Metazoa; phylum Chordata; class Chondrichthyes; order Heterodontiformes; family Heterodontidae; genus Heterodontus; species Heterodontus francisci. The sequence continues at coordinate 1,768,356 of NW_027142076.1, read as the reverse complement.
GAGAACTTTTTAAAGCGTAGTCACTCTTGTAATGTGGGAAACAGGCAGACAATTTCTGCACTGTGAGATCCCACAAGTAGCAATGTGATGATGATCAGATCTGTTTTTGTGATGTTGATTGAATGGTAAATCTTGACCAGGGCACTGGGGATAATTCCCCTCTGCTTCTCCGAAATAATCCAATGGGATCTTTAACTTCCACCTGAGAGTCCTTTTGCTTTTATTTTAGTGCTGTGGGGCGTTGGCTTAACTTTTTGTTCAAAAGACGGCACCTCTGGCAGTGAAACACACACTCAGTACTGCACTGCACTGTCAGCCTTGATCCTTGTGATCAAGTCCTGCAGTGACACTTGATCCTCGAATCTGAAAGGGGAGAGAGATACAAACTGAGCCACGGCTGACATTGGTCCTTTAATCCCATGTGTTTCTAATTCGGTAACACGGCTGTTATGTGGTACTTTATCAAACACCTGTTGAAAGGATAGGAAAATTGTGAAAGTCCAGGTGGGAACCATCACAGAATGATAGAATAGCACAACCTGAATGATGTCATTCTGCCCATCAAGTCTGTGCTGGCCCTTTCAAAGAGCAATCCAGTTACTCCCACTCCCTGACTCTTTCACTATATCCTAACATTTTTTCTGCATCAGATATTTATCCAATTCCCTTTTGGGATCTACTATTGAATCTGTATCCATCAGTCTATCAGACAGTTCATTCCAAATCCAAACCATTCAGAAGCAAAATCCTTATGTCTGCTTCTTTTCCCAATCGCCTTAAATCTGTGTCTCTGATTACCGGTCCCTTGGACATTGGAAACAGTTTCTCTTTATTTAATTTATCTAAACCCTTCCGAATGTTAAACACCTCAATCAAATCTCCTCTGAAAGTTCTCTGCTCTAAGAAGAACAACCCCAGCTACATAACTGTAATCCCTCATGCCTGGACAAATTCTAGTAAAACAGTTATGTCCCCTCTCCGAAGGCTTCATTTCCTTCCTAAAGTGTGGTTCCCAGTATTCGACACAAGACTCCAGGTGCAGCTGAACTAGTATTTTATATGTTTCACATAATGTCCTTGCTTTTGTTCTTTTTGCCTCTATTTATAAAACCTAGGATCCCATATATTTATTAACTATTTAGTTAAAATTTCCTGCCACCTTCAACGATTTGTGTGCAACCATCCCAGGTGTCTGTTCTTTCACCACCTTTATCGTTGTACCATTTACCTTGCATTGTCTCTCCTCAATTATCCTTCGAAATTGTATTGCATCACACATCTGCAATGCCAATTAAATATTGAGAAGACCGAAGTCATTATTTTCTGTCTCTGTTCCAAAGATTTCCTAACTACACCCTACATCCCTCTCCTTTGTAAATGTTTGACTGCAAGCCAAACTGTTCACACACTTGGTTACATAGTTAACTTTGAGATGTCTTGGGATGAGCTTCCTACCAAATATTCACACCATCAGTAAAACGGCGTATTTCCAACCCCCGGTGGAGTTGCCTTGCTGGTTAAAGAGGAAATTAACGCAATAGTGAGGAAAGATATTAGCTCTGACAATGTTGAATCTGCATAGGAAGAGCTGAGAAACACTAAGGGGCAAAAAACGTTAGTGGGGGTTGTATATGTTTTTTCATTCATCATGGGATGTGGGCGTCACTGGCCAGGCCTGCATTTATTGCCCATCCCTAATTGCCCTTGAGAAGGTGGTGGTGAGCTGCCTTCTTGAACCGCTGTAGACCATGTGGGGTAAATACACCCACTGTGCTGTTAGGAAGGGAGTTTTTCTTTCCTTTTTGTTGACTTCGTAGCAGTTAGATACAACTGAGTGGCTTGCTAGGCCATTTCAGAGGGCATGTAAGAGTCAACCACATTGCTGTTGGTCAGGAGTCACATGTAGGCCAGACCAGGTAAGGACAGCAGATTTCCTTCCCTAAAGGACTTTAGTGAACCAGATGGGTTTTTACAACAATCTGCAATGGTTTCATGGCCATCATTAGACTAGCTTTTTAATTCCAGATTTTTATTAATTGAATTCAAATTCCAACTTCTGCTGTAGTGGGATTTGAACTCGTGCCCTCAGAGCTCAGAGCAATAACCTGGGTCTGTGGGTTACGAGTCCAGTGACAATACCAATGCGCCACCGCCTCCCAAACCACAGTGGTGATCTTGGAAATGGCATGAAACAGGATATTAGAGATGCATGCGATAAAGGAACATCTGTAATTATGGGTTATTTTAATCTGCATATAGATTGGGTAAATCAAATTTTTCACAATACCGTAGAGGAGGAATTCATGGAATGTATACGGGATGGTTTTCTGGACCAATACATTGAGGAACCAACTAGAGAACAGGCCATCCTAGACTAGGTATAAGAGAGGAATAATTGACAATCTAGTTGTGCGACATCCCTTGGGGTTGAGCGACCATAATATGATAGAATTCTTCATCAAAGTGGAGAGTGACCAAGTTGATTCTGAGACGAGGGTCCTGAATCTTAATAAAGGAAACTGCGAACTTATGAGGCGCGAGTTGGCTATGATGGATTGGGAAACGTTATTTAAAGTGATGACGGTGGATAGGCAATGGCAAACATTTAAAGTGTGCATGGATGAACACAGTAATTGTTTGCTCTCTTCTGGCACAAAAGTAAAATGTGAAAGGTAGCCAATTGATGGCTTACAAGGAAAATTAGAGATAGTATTACATCCAAGGAAGAGGCATACAAATTCGTCAGCAAAAACAACAGACCTGAGGATTGGCAGCAGTTTAGAATTCAGCAAAGGAAGGACAAGGAATTTATTAAGACGGGGGAAATAAAGTCGAGAGCAACCTTGCAGTGAACATAAAAACTGACTGTAAAGTTTTCTATAGGTATGTGAAGAGGAAAGGATTGTTTAAGACAAATGTAGGCCCCTTACAGTCAGAAACAGGGGAATTTATTATGGGGAACAAAGAAATGGCTGACCAACTAAATGCATACTTTGGTTCTGTCTTCACAAAGGAGAACACAAATATCATACCAGAAATGTTGGGGAACACGGGGTTTAGTGAGAGAGAGGAACTGAATGAAATCATTATTAGCAGATAAATTGTGTGGAGGAATTTGATGGGATTGAAGGCCGATAAATCCCCAGGGCCTGATAATCTACATCCCAGAGTACTTAAGGAAGTGGCCCAAGAAATAGTGGATGCATTGGTGGTCATCTTTCAAGATTCTATAGACTCTGGAACAGTTCCTACAGATTGAACGGCAGGTAACGTAACCCCACTATTTAAAAAGGGATGTATAGAGAAAGCAGGGAATTATCGACCAGTCAGCCTGACTTCGATAGTGGGGAAAATTCTAGAGTCCATTATCAAAGATTTTATAGCAGAGCACTTGGAGAACAGTGGTAGAATCCGACAGAGTCATCATGGATTTACGGAAGGGAAATCATGCTTGTTAAATTTACTGGAATTCTTCGAGGATGCAACTAGTAAAGTTGATGACGGGGAGCCAGTGGATGTGTTTATTTGGACTTTCAGAAGGCTCTTAACAAAGTCCCACATAAGAGATTAGGGTGTAAAATTAAAGCGCATGGGATTGGGGGTAATGTATTGTGATGAATAGAAAATTGGTTGGCAGACAGGAAACAAAGTGTAGGAGTAAAACGGTCTTTTTCTGAATGGCAGGCAGTGACTCGTGGGGTACCACAGGGATCAGTGTTAGGACCCCAGCTATTCACAATATATATTAATGATTTAGATGAGGGAACTAATTGTAATATCTCCAAATTTTCAGATGCCACAAAACTGGGTGGGTGGGTGAGTTTTGAGGAGGATGCAGAGAGGCTTCAGGGTGATAGGGACAGGTTGAGTGAGTGGGCAAATGCATGGCAGATGCAGTATAATGTGGATAAATGTGAGGTTATCTACTTTCGTAGCAAAAACAGGAAGGCAGATTATTATCTGAACGGCTATAAACAGAGAGAGGGGAACATGCAACGAGACATGGGTGTTCCCGTACATAAGTCGCTGTAAGTTAGTATGCAGGTGCAACAGGCAGTACAAAAGGCAAATGTTATGTTGGCCTTCAAAGCGAGAGAATGCGAGTGCAGGAGCAGGGATGTCGCTGCAATTATACAGGGCCAAGGTGAGGCCACAGCGGCAATATTGTGTGCAGTTTTGGTCTCCTTATCTGAGGAAGGATGTTCTTGCTATTGAGGGAGTGCTGCGAAGGTTTATCAGACTGATTCCTGTGATGGCGGGACTGACGTGTGAGGAGAGATTGAGTCAGTTCGGATTAAAGTCGCTGGAGTTCAGAAGAGTGAGGAGGGATCTCATCGAAATCTATAAAATTCTAATAGGGCTTGACAGGATAAATGCAGGAACGATGTTCCCGATGGCGGGGGAGTCCAGAACCAGGGGTCGTAGTCTAAGGATAAAACTTTCAGGACTGAGATGAGGAGAATGTTTTCACCCAGAGAGTGGTGAGCCTGTGGAATTCTGTCATCACGCCTCTATCTAAGGGGGATTGGAATATTCTGGAAAATGCCTCTGCTATTACCACCAATCCTTCCCACAGCAACCATCATTCTTCCCATCCAGACCGGGTAAATGGTCGGGTTTATTGTGGTACAAAAATTATTGGATTGAAAAGGGTTAACTGAATCTGTTTGTTCAGTGACTGTAATTAATGTCCGTCTCCATGGACCCTAATTGTGTCACTGGAAGTTTTCCATCTTCTATTAATAAGGGGTTTCTTTCAATGTGTTATATCATTGTGTCAGCGGGAAAATTAGCACTCACAGAGATCAGCAGCTTCAGAGAGAGAGAGAAAGAGGATAGATTCGAATCTGAGGAGAATAGATCGGAATGTTAAAACAATGGATCAGAATCTGAGAACAATAGATTGGAATGTTACAACAATTGGACAGCGACTGAGAACAATAGATTGGAATGTTACAACAATGGACAGGAGTTTATCCTCGGAGCTTTACTATCTTTCTACAAATTATGATCGGTACTCATTAAACACTCGTATCTATCGTGCACTGATTATTATTCAATACATTTATTATCCCATCCTGGCTGCTATTGGTGTCCCTGGTAAGTCCCTCTATCAAGCTATTAATTCTATAAGTCATGTTTAAGTTTATTACTGCTCCTGTCATTTATTCTGCCCTTCTTGCTGCCGTTGTATTCCTGGTGAATATCTCCAGCTATGAGCTCGATAAACCATTTCTCACTGTATTACAGTTCTTGTCATTTACTCTCTCATCTTTGCTGCTGTTGCTGTCTCTATTTCAGGCTAGGAGATCTGTAAACCCTATTTCACTGAAATGTTGTTCTGCAATGCAAATTTTGGGAAGACTGAAGCCAATGTAATTGGTCTCCGTCACGAAGTCCATCTCCTATCAGTCAACAGCATACCCCACCCTGCCCAATATCTGACGCAAACCAGACTGATTACAACATCTGTTATATTTAATCCTGAGCTGAGTTCATCTCCATATTCTCTCCATCACAAACCCTACCTACTACCACCTCTGTAATATTACCCATCACCACCTCTGCCTCAGCCCATTTGCTGCATAAACCCTCATCCCTGTCATTGTTAAATCCACACTTGACTATTCCAATTCTATCCTGGTCACCCTTCCAGTTATAAATACATGTAAACCACAGCCCATCCAGAACTCCGCTGCCTGTATTCTAACTCACACCAAATTCCGATCACCCATTACCCCTGTGCTCACTGATCTACATTGGCTCCAGGTCTGGCAGCACCTTAATTTTAATATTCTCATTCTTGTGTTTGAACTCCCTCCATGGCCTCACCCCTCCATTAGTCCAATTCCCCTGTACATTGCCATATTCTAGAAAAACCTTTGCCTTCAAATCTGTTTCCATGTCCCCCTTTAAAGTGAATTTCCTTCCCTCTCTATCTCTCCTTGGTGGCGCCCCATGCTGGGCAGGGACCTAGCCTGGGTATACCATGCATGTGCTGGTAGTGTGAGGAAGGGTTTGCATTGACGTAGATTAGCCATTCTGACAGCTTTGATGTACTTCTTTGAAACTTGGTCTGTGCATGTCCACTGACCACCTGTGTTAGTCTCTCTCAGCTGAACATACATTTAGCAGCACGAGGAACCCCCTCTCGTGTTATTTAAAAGGACCAGGCGTCCAACTTACAGGTGAGGGGCTTTTGACTTACTTCTGCTATTGTAATGTTAGTGGCAGTTCTGTGGATGGTTTTCTGGAGATTGTGTTGTGAGCTGCTGCAGACGTGCAGGGAGGACAGAGGATTTGGTGACCCAGGTCTTGACAAGCAATGCGGACTGTAGTTACAGTGTCTCTGGGTCTGTAACATGAACAACAAATAGAGCAGAGGCTGCAGAGAGGGGAAGCTCTGTAAAGAGGGAGGAGTAGGGGGCTCTGCCCTACTCACCCCTGGTTTTCCAAGAGCACTTTGCCTACCTACACCTGACCCAGGAGCAATGTGTGAGGTGACTCTGATTCAATAAGGAGGTGGTCACAGAGCTGTGTCACCGCCTGTAACATGACCTGGAGCCTCACCCCAGGGTGAGCACAGAGCTGTCAGTGGCCGTTAAGGTCACAGTTTCATTGAACTTCTATGTTTCTGGATCTTTCCAGACAGGAGCAGGAGACATATCCAACACAGAGTCACAGAGAGTGATAGAGATATTTACGACACAGAAGGTGGCCAGTCGGCCCCTCCATGCCAGCTCTCTCTGGAACGATCCAGTCAGTCCCAATCCCCCACTCAATTCCCGCATCCCTGCAAGTTCATTTCCTTCAGGTGTCCATCCAGATTCCTTCTGAAATCATTGATTGTCTCGGCTTCCACCATCCTCATGGGCAGTGAGTTCCAGCTCATTACCATCCACTGTGTAAAAAAGTTCTTGCTCATATTCCCCCTGCATCTCTTACCCAAAGCCTTCCATCTGTGTCCCATAGTCCGTGTTTCATCAGTTAATGGGAACAGTTTTTCCTTGTCAATCGTATCTAAGCCTATCATATTCCTGTACACCTCAAGCAAATCTCTCTCAGTCTCCTTTACTCCAGGGAGACCAACTCCATCTTCTCCAAACTAACCTTTAGAATTAGAATTAGAACATTACAGCGCAGTACAGGCCCTTCGGCCCTCGATGTTGCGCCGACCTGTGAAACCATCTGACCTACACTATTCCATTTTCATCCATATGTCTATCCAATGACCACGGAAATTCCCTTAAAGTTGGCGAGTCTACTACTGCTGCAGGCAGGGCGTTCCACGCCCCTACTACTCTCTGAGTAAAGAAACTACCTCTAACATCTGTCCTATATCTATCACCCCTCAACTTAAAGCTATGTCCCCTCGTGTTTGCCATCACCATCCGAGGAAAAATCTCTCACTATCCACCCTATCTAACCCTCTGATTATCTTATATGTCTCTATTAAGTCACCTCTCCGCCTCGTTCTCTGCAACGAAAACAACCTCAAGTCCCTCAGCCTTTTCTCGTAAGACCTTCCCTCCATACCAGGCCAGATCCTAGTAAATCTCCTCTGCACCCTTTCCATAGCTTCCACATCCTTCCTATAATGCGGTGACCAGAACTGCACGCAATACTCCAGGTGCGGTCTCACCAGAGTTTTGTACAGCTGCAGCATGACCTCGTGGCTCCGAAACTCGATCCCCCTACTAATAAAAGCTAACACACCATATGTCTTCTTAACAGCCCTATTAACCTAGTTAGCAACTTTCAGGGATTTATGCACCTGGACACCAAGATCTCTCTGTTCATCTTCACTACCAAGAATCTTCCCATTAGCCCAGCACTCCTGTTACTCCTTCCAAAGTGATTAACCTCGCACTTTTCCGCATTAAACTCCATTTGCCATCTCTCAGCCCAGCTTTGCAGCCTATCTATGTCCCTCTGTACCCTACAACATCCTTTGGCACTATCCACAACTCCACCGACCTTAGTGTCATCCGCAAATTTACTAACCCACCCTTCTACACCCTCTTCCAGGTCATTTATAAAAATGACAAACAGCAGTGGTCCCAAAACAGATCCTTGCGGTACACCACTAGTACCTGAACTCCAGGATGAACATTTGCCATCAACCACCACCCTCTGTCTTCTTTCAGCTAGCCAATTTCTGATCCAAAGCTCTAAATAACCTTCAACCCCATACTTCCGTATTTTCTGCAATAGCCTACCATGGGGAACCTTATCAAACGCCTTACTGAAATTCATATACACCAGATCCATGGCTTTACCCTCATCCACCTGTTTGGTCACCTTCTCGAAAAACTCAATAAGGTTTGTGAGGCACGACCTACCCATTACAAAACCGTGCTGACTATCGCTAATGAACTTATTCTTTTCAAGATGATTATAAATTTTGTCTCTTATAACCTTTTCCAACATTTTACCCACAACCGAAGTAAGGCTCACAGGTCTATAATTACCAGGGCTGTCTCTACTCCCCTTCTTGAACAAGGGGACAACATTTGCTATCCTCCAGTCTTCCGGGACTATTCCTGTCGACAATGGCGACATAAAGATCAAGGACAAAGGCTCTGTAATCTCCTCCCTGGCTTCCCAGAGAATCCTGGGATAAATCCCATCTGGCCCAGGGGACTTATCTGTTTTCACTCTTTCCAAAATTGATAACAGCTCCTCCTTGTGAACCTCAATCCCATCTAGCCTAGTAGCCTGAATCTCAGTATTCTCCTCGACAACATTTTCTTTCTCTACTGTAAATACTGACGCAAAATATTCATTTAACACTTCCCCTATCTCCTCTGATTCCACACACAACTTCCCACTACTATCCTTGATTGGCCCTAATCTAACTCTGGTCATTCTTTTATTCCTGATATACCTATAGAAAGCCTTAGGGTTTTCCCTGATCCTATCCGCCAATGACTTCTCGTGTCCTCTCCTGGCTCTTCTTAGCTCTCCCTTTAGATCCTTCCTGGCGAGCTTGTAACTCTCAAGCGCCCTAACTGAGCCTTCACTTCTCATCCGAACATAAGCCTTCTTCTTCCTCTTGACAAGCGCTTCAACTTCTTTAGTAAACCACGGCTCCCTCACTCGACAACTTCCTCCCTGCCTCACAGGTACATACTTATCAAGGACACGCAGTAGCTGCTCCTTGAATAAGCTCCACATTTCGATTGTTCCCATCCCCTGCAGTTTCCTTCCCCATCCTACGCATCCTAAATCTTGCCTAATCGCGTCATAATTTCCTTTCCCCCAGCTATAACTTTTGCCCTGCGGTATATCCCTGTCCCTGCCCATCGCTAAGGTAAAACTAATCGAATTGTGATCACTATCACCAAAGTGCTCACCTACATCTAAATCTAACACCTGGCCAGGTTCATTACCCAGTACCAAATCCAATGTGGCATCGCCCCTGGTTGGCCTGTCTACATACTGTGTCAGAAAACCCTCCTGCACACACTGGACAAAAACTGACCCATCTAAAGTACTCGAACTATAGTATTTCCAGTCGATATTTGGAAAGTTAAAGTCCCCCATAACAACTACCCTGTTACTCTCGCTCCTGTCGAGAGTCATCTTCGCTATCCTTTCCTCTACATCTCTGGAACTATTTGAAGGTCTATAAAAGACTCCCAACAGGGTGACCTCACCTCTCCTGTTTCTAACCTCGGCCCATACTACCTCAGTAGACGAGTCCTCAAACTTCCTTTCTCAAACCTTGTAACTAAAACCCCGCCATCCCTGGAACCTTTCTGTTAAATCTCCTCTGCACCCTCTCAGGGACCTTCACGTCCTTCGTAACGTGTGGTGACCAGAACTGGACAAAGTTCTCCAGTTGGGGCCTAACCAAAGCTTTATAACGTTTCAGCATAACTTCCCTGCTTTTGTATCTTTGCCTCTAATGATGAAGCCCAAGATCTGATATGCTTTGCTAAACACCCTCCTGATATTTCCTGGTACCTTCAAAGACGAATGCATATGGAGGCCCAGGTCCCTCTATTCCTGCACAACGTTCAGAACTGTGTCATTGAGTCTATATTGCCTTCCTATTCATTCTGACGGAATACATCACCTCACACTCCTCTGTATTAAATTCCACCTGCCACTTCTCTGTCCATTCTGCTAGCCTATCTATGTCCTGTTGCAGAAGGTTTGTATCATCCCCCCTGTTTACCACACCTACAAGATTGGTATCATCGGAAAATTTTGAAACTCTACTCTGCATTCCAAGGTACAAGTCATTTATATATATCAAGGAAAAAAAAGATCAGCGTTCCGAGCACTGATCCTTGGGGAACATCACTGTCTACCATCCTCCAGTCTGAAAAACAACCATTTCACACATTTCTCTTTTTGCTGTCCTTTGGACAATTTTTGATCTAATTGGATGCTATTCCCTGAACTTCAATTTTGTTAATCAAGCTTTTGTTTGGTTCTTCATCAAATAATTTCATAACATCCAGGTAGACAACATCCACCACATTCCCATCATCAACCTTCTCTGATGATCGAAATTAATTCCATTAGTTCATCAAGCATAATCTGCCTTTTGGAAATCCGTGCTGACAATCCTTAATTAACTCAAACCTCTCCAAGTGTGTGTTGTCCTTTTTCCCTGATTATTATTTCTAAAACCTTACCTACCAATGATGTTACACGAACTGACCAGTAGTTACTAGGCCTGTCTATTGTCCATTGATAATTCTGGGAGGTGAGGGTGAGCATCGATGTCATCATTTACTCCCTCAGCAGGGAGAAGCAGGATGAGATATCCCGTGGCTTTGTCAGGATAGCGGGATTCCTGATGGTGTAGGTGGCTCTGCGGGGCCCCCATGTCAACGGGGAGGTGTACAGGAACTGGAAGAACTCTCACTCCATTAATGTACAGTTTGTGTGTGAGCATGCCCAGTACATCATGTTGGTGAATGTCCACTATCCTGTCAGCAGCCACCAGACCTTCATTCTGAAGCAGTCAGACGGTCCCACCACTTCGGGGCTCCATGGAAAACAATAATGTGGCTAATCGCAACAAAGACAATCCCCGTCTAGACACCGCTCATGTTTCTTGACCCCCAAACCACCTCCGACCGTCAACCAACCTCACACAATTAACTTTTGTCTCAAGTGAGCAATGGAGACACCAGGAACATGGTGGGACAGACCATCGGTGTGATGAAGCAATGTTTCTGATGTCTGAACCGCTCGCAGGTAGCCCTCCAGTACACACTGGAGCAGGTGTCCAAGTTCATGGTGTTCTGCTGCACCCTTCATATCAACAGCATCATGAGGTCACAGGCATTGGCATCAGAAATCCGGAGGCTACCTCAGGAGGAGGAAGAGGAGGAGGCAGGGAGGATATTTCCTGGATGCCTTCCACCCGGATAGGCTGTCGGAGAGTCCTTGCTAAGATACCGGTTCCCATAGGACGACTTCCCTTTCCCACCATGGATCCCCCATTCTCCACCATTACACCCATCTGAGACGCCCCATCACAGCGTCCCCGTGCGCATCATCCTGCAATAAAACAATCAGAATTATTACAGCAAAGAGCAGCTTTGCAGCCCTTCGTGTCCGCTTTGGCTCTCCGAATGAGCAATTCACCTAATCCCATCCTCTGCCTTTTTCCCATAACCCTACATATTCTTCCATCTCATAGACCAGTTTGTTCAGCTTCAGCATGGTTATAGATGTGGTCACCCCACAGATTTAGAGTATGCAGGGAGAGAGGGAACGGGTGATCATCAGGCAGTAAAAAAGAACCAGTCAGGTAGTGTAGGAGACCCCTGAGTCCATCTCACTCTCTAACAGGTATTCAGTTCCGAATGCTGAGGGAAGTGATGCTTCACCTCGGGAGTCCAGCCAGAGCCAAGTCCATGGCGCCACGGGTGGTTGAGCTGCAGAGTGGGATACAGGGATGAATGGAAGAGCCATAGTGATAGGTGAGTCAATAGTCAGGGGAACAGACAGGCGTTTCTATGGCCACAGACGTGAATACAGGATGGTGTGCTGCCTCCCTGGTACCAGGGTCAAGGACCTCAGTCAGCAACGGCAGAACATCTTGAAGCAGGAGGGGAACAGCCAGACATCGTGGACCACATGGGAACCAATTAGGTAGAAAGAGGGATGTGATCTTGCAATCAAAATTTAGGGAGGTGGGGAAGAAATTAGCAAGCAGGACCTCAAACATAGTCAAAAAGTGGAATTCTCCAGATTACTCGCAGTGCCAGGTGCAACTTAGTATAGAAATAGAAAGATAAGACAGATGAATACCTGGCTGGAAAGTTGCTGAAGGAGGGAGGGATTCATATTCCTGGGACACTGGGACCGGCTCTGGGGGAGATGGGACTTTTACAGGCCGAACGGGTTGCACGTGAACAGAGCCAGGACTGGATTCCTTGTGGAACGTTTTAGAAAATAGAACATAGAACAGTACAGCACAGTACAGGCTCTTCGGCCTTCGATGTTGTGCCGAAACTTTAACCTACTCTAAGATCAAACTAACTACCTACCCTTCAATCTACTATCATCCATGTACCTATCCAAGAGTCGCTTAAATGTCCCTAATGTATCTGCTTCTACTACCACCGCTGGCAACGCATTCCACGCACCCACCACTCTCTGTGTAAAGAACCTACCTCTGACATCTCCCCGAAACCTCCCTCCAATCACCTTAAAATTATGCCCCCTGGTGATAGCCCTTTCCACCCTGGGAAAAAGTCTCTGGCTATCCACTCTATCTATGCCTCTCATCATCTTGTACCCCTCTATCAAGTCACCTCTCATCCTTCTTCGCTCCAATGAGTAAAGCCCTAGCTCCCTCAATCTTTCTTCGTAAGACATACCCTCCAGTCCAGGCAGCATCCTGGTAAATCTCCTCTGCACCCTCTCTAAAGCTTCCACATCCTTCCTATAATGAGGCGACCAAAACTGAACACAATATTCCAAGTGTGGTCGAACCAGGGCCTTATAGAGCTGCAGCATAACCTCGCAGCTCTTAAACTCAATCCCCCTGTTAATGAAAGCCAACACACCATACGCCTTCATAACAAACCTATCAACTTGGGTGGCAACTTTGAACGATCTATGGACATGGACCCCAAGATCCCTCTGTTCCTCCACACTACCAAGAATCCTGCCTTTATGCCTGTATTCTGCATTCAAATTCGACCTTCCAAAATGAATCACTTCACACTTTTCCAGGTTGAACTCCATCTGCCACTTCTCAGCCCAGCTCTGCATCCTGTCAATGTCCCGTTGCAACCTACAACTACCTTCCACACTATCCACAACTCCAGCAACCTTCGTGTCATCGGCAAACTTGCTAACCCAGCCTTCCACTTCTTCATCCAAGTCATTTATAAAAATCGTAAAAGGCAGATGTCCCAGAACAGATCCCTGCGGAAGACCACTGCTCACCGAGCTCCATGCTGAATACTACCACCCTCTGTCTTCTATGGGCCAGCCAATTTTGTATCCAGACAGCCAACTTCCCCTGTATCCCATGCCTCCTCACTTTCTGAATGAGCCTACCATGGGGAAACTTATCAAACGCCTTGCTAAAATCCATATACACCACATCCACTGCTCCTCCTTCATCAATGTGTTTTGTCACATCTTCAAATAATTCAATAAGGCTTGTGAGGCATGACCTGCCACTCACAAAGCCATGCTGACTGTCTCCAATCAAACCATGCTTTTCCAAGTAATCATAAATCCTGTCTCTCAGAATCCTCTCCAATAATTTGTCCACTACCGACGTAAGACTGACTGGTCTAAAATTCCCAGGGTTATCCTTATTCCCTTTCTTGAACAAGGGAACAACAGTTGCCACCCTCCAATCATCCGGTACTACTCCAGTGGACACTGAGGACGCAAAGATCATCGCCAAAGGCGCGCAATCTCTTCTCTCGCTTCCCGTAATATCCTTGGGTATATCCCGTCTGGCCCCGGGGACTTATCTGTCCTCGTATCATTCAGAATTTCCAGTACATCCTCCCTCTTAACCTCAACCTGTTCTAGCATATCAGCCTGTTCCACGCTGTCCTCACAAACGACCAGGTCCCTCTCACTAGTGAATACTGAAGCAAAGTATTTATTTAGGACCTCCCCTACCTCCTCCAAATCCAGGCACAAGTTTCCTCCACTATCCCTGATCGGCCCTACCCTCACTCTCGCCATCCTCTTGTTCCTCACATAAATGTAGAACGCCTTGGGAGTTTCCTTAATCCTACCCGCCAAGAGTTTTTCATGTCCCCTTCTAGCTCTCCTAAGTCCATTCTTCAGTTCCTTCCTGGCTACCTTGCAACCCTCTAGAGCCCTGTCTGATCCTTGCTTCCTCAACCTTAAGTCAGCTTCCTTCTTCCGCCTGACTAGCTGTTCCACATCTCTTGTCATCCAAGGTTTCTTCATCCTACCATCCCTTCCCTGCCTCATCGGGACAAACCTATCCAGCAGTCGCAGCAAGTGCTCCCTAAACAACCTCCACATTTCTGTTGTGCATTTGCCTGAAAACATCGTTTCCCAGTTTATGCTCCCTAGTTCCTGCCTAATAGCCTTGTAATTTCCCTTCCCCCAATTATATATTTTCCCATCTCGTCTGCTCCTGTCCCTCTCCATGACTATGGTCAGGGAGTTGTGATCACTACCACCGAAATGCTCTCCCGCCGAGAGATCTGCCATCTGGCCTGGTTCATTGCCAAGCACCAAGTCCAACATAGTCTCCCCTCTAGTCGGCCTATCGACATATTGAGTCAGGAAACCTTCCTGGACACACCTGACAAAAACTGCTCCATCCAAACTATTTGCACTAAGGAGGTTCCAATCAATATTAGGGAAGTTGAAGTCACCCATGACAACAACCCTGTTACTTCTGCACCTTTCCAAAATCTGCCTCCCAATCTGTTCCTCCATGTCTCTGTTGCTACTGGGGGGTCTACAGAAAACTCTCAACAAAGTGACTGCTCCTTTCCTGTTTCTGACTTCGAACCATAATGACTCAGTAGACACACCCTCCTCGACGACCTCCCTTTCTGCAACTATGATACTATCCCTGATTAGCAATGCCACTCCCCCACCTCTTTTACCTCCCTCCCTATTCCTTTTCAAACATCTAAACCCCGTGACATCCAACATCCATTCCTGCCCCTGTGATATCCACGTCTCTGTAATGGCCACACTGCTAGTACTGTTGGAAGGGTTTAAACTAGTTTTCCAGTGGGGATGAGGACCTGAGGATAGACTCAGCTGAGACAAAATCAGAAATGAAAATGGAAGGTGGAAAATTAATGGATGAGTCTGGAAGACAGAGGAAATGAGGGTGAGAAAATAAAAAAAGGTTTGGCAGTGCTCGGGGGTATCTATTTCAATGTAAGGAGTACAGCAAATAAAGCAGATGAGCTGAGGGCAAAGATTGACATGTGGCAGTATGATATCATAGTTATTACAGAAACATGGCTTAAGGAGGGACAGGAATGGCAGCTCAACGTTCCTGGTTACAGGGTTTTCAGATGCAATCGGGAGACGGTTAAGAAATGAGGGGAATTGCAATTTTGGTCAAGGAATCTTTTGCAGCTGTGAGGAGGGATGATATGTTGGAAGGTTCATCAAGTGATACCATATGGATTGAGCTAAGGTACCAAAAAGGGGCAATCTCACTGCAGGGAGTGTGATCTCGACAGCCAAATTGTCAGAGGGAGATAGAAGGGCAGATATGTAGGCAAGTCTCTGAGAAGTGCAAGAACAGTAGGGCAGTAATAGTGTGGGACTTTAATCACCCCGATGTTAACGAGGATAGTTTTAGTATGAAAAGAATTGAGGGAGCAGAATTTTTGAGGTGCATTCAGGACAACGTTATTGTCCAGTGTGTAGAAAGGCCAACAAGAGAGGGTGCAGTTTTAGACTTTGTTTTAGGAAATGACGATGGGCAGGTGGAAGGAGTGGCAGGGGAGAGCATTTTGGTGGGAGTGATCATAATTCAGTCAGTTTTAACATAATTATGGAAACGTACAGACATCGAACAGGAGTTAGAGTTCTCAATTGGGGCAAGGCCAATTTTACTAAACTGAAGAACAAAAGAGACTGGAAACAGCGACTTGAAGGTAAATCAGTCTCAGAGCACTGGGAGGCATTCAAAGTAGACATTCCAGGGGTTCAAGGTAAACATGTTACCACAAAGAAAAAGGGGGAGGCGGCCAAATCTCGAGCCCCATGGATGTCAAGGAGCCTACAGGGTAAGATAAGACAGAAAAGGGAAGCATACATCCGACACTGAGAACTCAATGCTGCAGAAAGTTGCGAGGAGTTTAGAAAGTGGAAGGGTCAAATTAAAAAGGAAATTAGGACAGCAAAGAGAGAGCATGAAAGTATATTGGCAAGCAAAGTCAAGGTGAACCCAAAGATGTTTTCTCAATGCATTAAGAGTAAGAGGTTAACTAAGGGGAGAGTAGGGCCCATACTCGACCAAAATGGTAACATATGCATAGGGGTGGAAGATATTGGTATGGTTTTATTGAATACTTTTAGTGTCTTCAGAAAAGAGGGGGGATGCAGATATTGTAGTTAAGGAGGACGAGTGTGAATTATTGAATGTGATCAACATACTGAGAGAGGAAGCGTTAATGGGATTAGTATCCTTGAAAGTTGATAAATCACCTGATCCAATTGAAATGTGCCCCAGGTTGCTACAAGAAGCAACAGAGGAAATAGCAAAGAGTCTGACTATCAGTTTCCAGTCCTCACTGGATACAGTTGTGGTGCCGGAGTATTGGAGAATTGCTGACGTTGGACCTCTGTTTAAAAAGGGAGTGAAGGATAGTCTGAATAATTACAGGTCTGTCAGTCTAACCTCAGTAGTGGGAAAATGATTGGAATCTATTCTGAGAGACGGGGTAAACTGTCACTGAGACAGGCACAGGTTAATCAAGGATAGTCAGCATGGATTTGTTAAGGGAAGAGCTTGTTTGACCAACTTGATCGAATTTTTTGAAGATGTAGCAAGGAATATAGATGAAAGTAGTGCAGTTGATGTGGTTTACATGGATTTCAGCAAGGCTTTTGACAAGGTCCCACATGACAGACTGGTTCAAAAATAAAATTCCATGTAATCCAGGGAAATGCAGCGAGGTGGATAAAAAATTGGTTCAGTGGCAGGAAACAACGGGTAATTGTTGACGGGCGTTTTTGCAACTGGAGTGCTGTTGCCAGTGGTATTCCACAGGGCTGAGTACTGGGTCTCCTGCTTTTTGTGGTGTATATTAACGATTTCGACGTAAATGTAGGGGGCATGATCAAGAAATCTACGGATGACACAAAGATCGGCCGTGTGGTAGATAGCGAGAAGGATATCTGTAGACTGCAGTAAGTTATTGGCGGTCTGGACAGATGGGCAGAAAAATGGCAAATGGAATTCAACTTGGAGAAGTGTGAGGTGATGCAATTGGGGAGCTCAAATAAGACAAAGGAATACACGATTACTGGGAAAATACTGAGAAGTGTGGAGGAAGTAAGGGACCTTGGAGTCAATGTCCACAGATCCCTGAAAATAGCAGGACAAGTCAATAAGGTGGTGAAGAAGGCATATGAATCCTTGCCCTTATTAGCCGAGGTACAGAATATAAGAGCAGGGAAGTTATGCTGGAACTGTATAAATCATTGGTTGGACCACTACTTGAGTAATGTGTTCAGTTCTGGTAACCACATTACAGAAAGGATGTAATTGCACTAGTGAGGGTACAGAGGAGATTTACGAGGATGTTGCCAGGACTGAAATAATGCAGTTATGAGGAAAGCGTGGAGAAGCTGGGGTTGTTCTCCTTGGATCAGAGAAGGCTGAGAGGAGATATGATTGAAATGTGCAAAATTGTGAGTGGCCTGGATAGAGTGGGGGTGAAGGGTCTATTCACCTGAGCAGAGAGGTCAGTGATTGGTAGAAAGATCAGAGGTGAGATGAGGAAAAACTTGTACAACCAAAATACAAAATTGGCTCAGTGGTAGGAAACAAAGGGTAATTGTTGTCGGGCATTTTAGTGACTGGAGCACTGTTTCCAGAGGTGTTCTACGGGGCTCAGTACTGGGTCCCCTGCTTTTAGTGACGGTCTGGAACACACTGCCTCAAAGGATGTTTGAGGCAGAAACCCTCTACTCATTCAAAATATGTCTGAATGGGCACCTCAAATGTTATAATCTGTAGCGCTATGGATCAAATGCTGGAAGGTGGGATTAGAATAGGTGGATCATTTTTCGGCTGGTGCAGACACGATGGGCCAAGTGGCCTCTTTCTGTCCCTCAAGGTTTCTACGAGTCTATGATTCTATAACATGAAACACGCTATCCTCATTAACACTCACAGTTATATCAACAAACCCGATCAAGATTATCAGAAAAGATTTTCCATTAACCTATCCGTGCTGCTTGTCATTTATTATCCCATGATTTTACAAGCAAGATATATTTTTATGTCAGGCTGCTGCTTGACTAGTCCGTGGGGCAGCTCTCCCAACTTTGGCACAAGCCCCCAGATGTTAGTAAGGACTTTGCAGTGTCGACAGGGCTGGGTTTGTCCGTGTCGTTTCCGGTGCTTAGGTCGATGCAGGTAGTCCATCCGGTTTTATTCCTTTTTATTGACTTCGGACTGGTTTGATGCAACTGAGTGGCTTGCTACCCCATTTCCGAAGGCATGTAAAAGCCAACCACATTGAGTTGGTCTGGAGTCACATGAAGACCACCAGGTAAGGGCAGCAGATTTCCTTCCAAAAAGAACATTCGTGAACCTTTTGTGTCACTGGAGAGTTTCCAACTTCGATCACTCCCATATCCAAGGATGCCTGAAAGATTCTGGCCAGTGCCTCTGCTTTTTCCACCATAGCTTCCCTCAACAGCCCTCATGCATCCATTCGAGACCAGGTAAATGTTCAACTTTGCTATTGTACAAAAAGTATTGAATTGAAAGGGGTTAACAAAACCTGTTTGTTCAGTGACTGTAATTAATGTCAGTCTCCATGGACCCAAATTGTGTCACTGGAGTGTTTCCAACTTCTATAAATAAGGGGCTCCTTTCAATGTGTTATTCCACGGTATCAGCAGCAGCATCACCTTACGGCACTAACAGAGATCAGCAGCTTCAGACAGAGGGAGAGGATAGATCAGAATCTGAGAATAATAGATTGGAATGTTACAACAATGGATCAGAATCCGAGAACAATAGATTGGAATTTTACAACAATGGGCAGCAGGAGTTTATCCTCTTTGTTTGGCCTGGTTACTGCAGATTATTATTGGATGACATTAGAATTACGGAACTATTATGCTCTGAGGATGATTCAATGTATGTACTATCCCATCCTCGCTATTATTGGTGTTCCTGGTAAGTCTCTGTATCTAACTATTAGATTCATAAACCATATTTCACTGATTTACTGTTCTTTTCATTTAAATCCTGAGAAGACAGAAGCCATTTGCTTCAGTTTCTGTCACAAACTCTATTCCCTATCCACCATCTACATCCCCCTCGCTGGCCATTGCCTGAGACTGAACCAGGAAGTTTACAACCTCTGATATCTATTTATTGCTGAGCTGAGTTCATTCCAATATTCTCTCCATCCCCAGCCCTGCCTGTTGTCACGGCCAGGTAGGGAGGGGTAACATTCGCTCCTCTTGTCCTTCCTCTTATTTGACCACAACACTGTTTGTTCTTTTTAAACAGTGAATGTGCTAACCATCTCAGTGAGTACTTTACCTTTTACCTTTGGTGTGATGGTGAAGGATCTGATAGGTCAGGTTCTCTTGAATTTAAACACGAAAGAGATGAGTTTATTATACTTAACAATATAATCCCGATCTGAATAAAATCATTAAAAAATACACCACACATGAACGCATACATTCACACAAGAATCATACACAAATAGATTACAGAGTGGGAAGTAAATTTTTTGTGTAGATTGGAGTCCAGAATAAATATAAAAATAAAATACTCATTCTGTGAGATTGGACGATTCGGAGGTCGTCTGGTCGATGTTGTGTTCTTGAAGTCTTTGGCTGTTGGAAGTGTCCTTTGTGGCTGGCCCACATGGCTCAGGGATTTCTGGGAGGAAGACTTGGAGCTGCCTTCCTTTCCCTGATGTCTCTGTTTGTAGTAATCTGTAGGCTTGGAGGGCCCACAGTCGCATGTGGTTTTCTAACTTGTGATGTTATCTGGAGAGAGAGACGGAGAGAGGGAGAGGGAGACACAGCCCTTCAGCTTCTGCACAGTTTGAATCACTGACTTGTCTGTCTTTGTCCAGGGGAAGCTCCCAGCTTTCACAGAGATGGACAGAGGGTCTCATGACTGCCTCACTGTATTCTCTGGACCCTATAATGAGATTCAAGGTTAGAAACTTCTATCTCCCCAGGGTTCAGGAAACCAGTATTCACACTTGGAGGTATTTGCTCTTTCAAAGTCAACGTGTCAGGAGGGCCCTGTATGCCGTGTTAATGAATGTAATGTTCGGTAATTCACTCACTGGAGCAAGCCAGTGATTTGAGTCCAGGCTCATCAGACATGTTGGAGGCCTGGGAATGTGAAAAGGTGTTTCAGATGCCAATTGCGGTGGCCATCTTGGCTGCCAGTTTTATCAAGGTTAACTGTAGGATTTTTTTCCACTAAACGTTAAGTGTAAGTTTCTAATCGATGAATTAAATTCCTCATTTGACATATTGTGTTATCTTGACACCGCTGCAGCACTCGGGAAAGACATGTGATAATAGGAACATTTCATTACAGAATTGTGGGAAGAAATAGAAGGAAACACACATGCATTCTCAATAATCACTTCTCAAATTCACTCAATAACCGTAGAATTACTGCAGTTGACATTGTCTGTTACAGTTATACTGATTTAATGTTTTGGAGTTTTGTCTGGGATGATTATGTGTCGGGTTCGACCCTGGACATTGCATCAGCGATTGAATTGTTTTTTTTTCCCTCTCCTGCAATGGAGCTTTAGCTATTCAGGTTCCTGCACCTTGATAATCTTTCTCCCTAAACCGACAGCGTGTAATAAATTGTTTCTTTAACCCCTGTGAGGTGTCTGGGATTTCCTCTGGGCCTTTGTTCTTGCTGAGTTCTGCTTTGAAATTGTTGGGTTTGATTACCTTTGGGTTTCGGACCTGATCGTTGTGTTCTTCAGTGGGTAGATCCACACTGACCTTACATTTAGCTTTCTGGTGAGGTACACAAGTGCTGTTTACTTTAGGGTACGTTCCCTTCACTTTTCTCTTTACTGTGGGGAGGATATTTTCCCTAATCTGGACTATGTCCTGTGGGCCATTACTGCTCGCAATTGTCTGTCCAGCTTTGATTGCACTCTCCTGCGGCACTTCGACTAGGTGAGGCATTTCCCTCACCATTGGCATGCATTTGTGGGAACTGTCCTTGGCCTTGCAGCTTTCTGTAAATGCTATTATCAGCCTTTTTAGGGTACCTCTTTGACCTGCATTTAAGGAGGAGGGCGTGTGGTCTAATTTATCAAACATTTCAGGGTTGGCTATTCGGAGAGTAGGGGATTCTAGTTGGGAATCCTCCTGGCCCTCCTCTAACCTGTCCTCACTGTCCTTTCCAATCCTCCTATTCTGACCTTCTGACAGATCTGTACTTGTCTGTAACCTCCCGCCCCCCCAACCTTTACTTTTTTCCTTTGGTCTGGATGTCGATTAAATAATTTACCCGCTATTCCTATTGCCACTCGATGTGGACCACTGAACCGGGCTTTCAGGGGTTCACCCTGCATTGGGAGTAGTAACAACACGTGTCTCTGTCCTGAAATGTTCTAACCTTGGCATGTTTGCCTGATTACATTTTCATAGCTACCTGTGAAGTCTTTAGGTGTTCCTGAACCATTGCGCAGACTCCCCTGAGCCGCTCCCCTGAGCACGGAAATGTGGTCCAACATGGAAGACACATCCCTGTGTCTCAAAAACCGCTCCTTGATTAGTTTAAGAGGAACTCTCACCCCATGTCCATAAACTAATTCAAAGAGACTAAAGCCAGTGGAATCATTGGATACGTCCCTGGTAACCAACAGGAGAAATCCCATCCTTTTGTCCCAGTCATGGAGTTACTCATAGTAGTACGGCCTGATCATTGTCTTGAGGGCCTGGTGATACCGCTCCAAAGCCCCTTGTGACTGTGGGTGGTAGGCTGATGACTTTAGCTGGGTTATGTCCAGATTACCCATGACCTTTTCAAAAATACTGGACATAAAATGTGTGCCCTGATCCAACTGGATCTCAGCAGGCAGCCCATTATCGGGTAAAGAATTGGGTTAGCCCCTCCACAACTACCTTGGCAGAGATAGTTCTTCAGGAGAATGGCCTCTGGGAATCGGGTCACCACATCCATAATGGTGAGAAGATACTGGTTTTCACTTGTTTTTCACTTGTTTTCAGCAGATGTCCCACACAATCCACTAGCACTGTGCTGAAGGGTTCCCAAAGAGCAGCTATGGGAATTAGGGTGCAGGTTGTATTGCAGGTTGAGGCTTCCCCACAATCTGGCACATGTGACCAGTTTTACAGAACTCCACCACATCTTTGTGGAGTTGTGCCCAGTCAAAACGTTGTTTTTTGCGGGCTTCGATTTTTCATACACTGACATGTCGATTCATTGGAATCTCGTGGGGCATTCTTAATAGTTCTTTAAGGGACCTCAGCAGTCCCACTATCTGATGAACCACTGTCCACTCTTCATCCGCAGGTCTGTGAGGAGTTCTGCACTTCCTCATCAGCACCTTATTCTTTCAATAGTAACACTCTGCAACTCACTCTGCTTCAGTTTTGGTTTGGACAGACTGTGCTATATTGTTAATACTGGGTCAGGTTGTTGAGTCTCAACTAATGAAGATCTGTTGAACAAATCCTTTTGGTCCTCTAACTTCCCAAAGATGGTTTTATGCAACCAGACAGTAGGATCATCCGTCTGCAGTGTCAGTTCAGGAGATTGGCCATGGACCGAGTTACCATATAATCAGGGAGAATGCCAGTGACCTTCTCGTGTAACTGCTCTGTCTCCCATACCTATTGTGGTCTCTTTGGCACGACTAGGGAAGCTGCCACCTTGTCCCCTGTCACATCATTACCCAGGAGCAGGTCCACCCATCAACTGATAAACTAGGTGCAATCCCCATGGTGACCGTTCCTGAAACTGAGTCACTCACCAAGAGCATCCGATATAAAGGTATGGACATTTACAGTCTTCCGAAACCAGTCACTAACATTCTCGCATTCACTGCACGCGCGGATAAAGGTGATGCCTTTTCCCAGCATCAGGGATTGGGTGGCCCCTGTATCCCTCAGTATGACTATGGGCTTACTTGCCTCAGTCGAGGGGGATGGGGTCACCTTTCCTATGGATACAAATTCTTGGTAACTCTCAGGGAATTTGTTAAGTTTTCCTGCACTCTATGCGGTAGATTTACTTGCTCTGACTACCACAGTTAAAGGCACAGCCTGATCTGCTGTGCTTTCCATTCGGGCACCTTTTCCTGCACTGATCTGGTGGACCCTGATTAATCCTACAGGTTTTCCCCGTCACTTCCATCATTCAACTGTATAATTAGTGTAAACACACAGATCTTCGGCCGTTACTCCTGCTCTCAGTACCGTCCTATTTAGCCTGAGGAGGCCCCCTCTGTGTCCAGCTTTCCCTTCTTGCTCATGTCTGTTCGGACTCCAATTACCCTTCTGTCGTTTAACCTCGGGTCTTCGGGGTGACTAGGGAAGGTCTTCCCTTTGGGGTAAGGCCTTATGTACAAGGGAAAATTCATCAGTTCGCATTGCAACCTGCCTGGCTCCTTGAACCTTTTGTTCCTCTATCTGGGTTTTAATGGAAGGAGGAGCGAGTTTTCAAAATCCTCGAGAAGGATCACAACTCTGAGATTTAAATATGTGGGCTGTATCTTGAGTGTTTGTATCCACAGGTCAAAAATAAACACCAAAACAGACTGTAGAATCTTCTATAGATACGTTTAAATTTAACGTTTAGCGAAGACAAATGTGGGTCCAAAGTCAGGAGAATTTATAATGGGGAATAGAGAAATGACAGAGAACTTAAATGATTATTTTGTGTCTGTCTTCACTGAGGAAGATACAAGAAATCTCCCAGAATTAGAGATCCAAGGGATTGGGAGAATGAGGAATTGAAAGAAATTAGTATTCGTAAGAAGTTTGTATTGGAGACATTAATAGGACTGATGTTTGTCAGTTACCCAGGATCTGATAGTTCATATCCCAGAGTGTTGACGGAAGTAGCAATGGAGATTGTTCATGCATTGGTGATCATCCTTAAAAATTCTATCAATTCTGGAACGCTTCCTGCAGATTGGAAGGTAGCAAATGTCATCCCACTATTTAAGAAGTGAGGGAAAGAGAAAATTGGGAACTACAGACCTTACATCAGTACTAGGGAAAATGCTAGAATCTATTTTAAAGTATGCGATAAATGGATCTGATTGGGCAGAGGCTATATGGATTTATAAATGGGAAATCATGCTTGATGAACCTGTTGGAGTTTTTTTAGGATGTTACTATCAGTATAGGAAAGGGGAGCCGGTGGACTTTCAGAAGGCTTTTGATAAAGTGCCCTACAGGAGGTTGGTAAGCAAAATTAAAGAACATGGGATAGAAGGTAATGTACTGACATGCAATAAGGATTGGTTAACAGGCAGGAAACAGAGAGTAGAAATAAACGGGATATTCTTGCATTGGCAGGCTGTGAAAACTGGAGTACCGCAGGGATGAGTACTTGGGCCCCAGCTCTTCACAATATATAACAATGATTTGGGTATGGGGACCAATGTAATATTTTCAACTTTGCAGATGACACAAAACCAGGTGGGAATGTGTGTTGTGAGGAATATGCAAAGCGGCTTCAAGGGATTTGGACAGACTTAGTGGGTAAGAATGTGGCAGATGGAATATAATGTGGAAAAATGTGAGGTTAGCCACTTTGCTAGAATGAATAGATGTGCAGAGTATTTTGTTTAAATAGTGAGAGATTAGAAAGTGTAGATGCACAAAGGGACCTGGGTGTCCTCATCAATAGGTCGCTGAAAGCGAACATGAAGGTGCAGCACGCATTTAGGAAGGCTAATGGTATGTTAGCATTTATCACAAGACCATTTGTTTACAGGAGTAGTGAAGTCTTGCTGCAATTGTATAGAACATTGGTTAGACAGCACTTGGAGTACTGTGTGCAGTAAGGTCCCCTTACCTGAGGCAGGATATTATGACCACAGAGGGAGTTCAAAGAAGGGTAACCAGGCTTGTTCCCGGGATGGTGGGACTGTCCTATGAAGAGAGATTGTGGAAACTGGGCATGTATTCTCTCGGGTTTCGAAGAATGAGAGGTGATCTCATTGAATCCTACAAAATACTTAAAGGGATAGACAGGGTAGATGCAGCTAACATGTATCCCCTGGTTGGAGAGTACAGAACAAGCAGACACAATTTCAAAATAAGAGATGCCCTTTGAAATGGCCTAGCAAGCCATTCCGTTATCCCTAACCGCTACAAAGTCTATGCAAAGGAATGAAACCAGACGGACCACCCGGCATCAACCTAGGCACCGGAAACGACAACGGCAAACCCAGCCCTGTCGATCCTGCAAAGTCCTCCTTACTAACATCTGGGGGTTGTGCCAAAGTTGGGAGAGCTGTCTTATAGACTATTCAAGCAACAGCCTGACAGAGTAATTCTCATGGAATCATACCTTACAGACAATGTCCCAGACATTGCCATCACCATCCCCGGGTACGTCCAGTCCCACCGGCAGGACAGACCCAGCAGAAGTGGTGGCACAGTGGTATACAGTAGGGATGGAGTTGCCCCGGGAGTCTGCAAATTCGACTCCAGACTCCATGAAGTCTCATGGCATCAGGTCAAACATGGGCAAGGTAACCTCCTACTGATTATCACCGACCGCCCTCCCTCAGCTGATGAGTCAGTATTCCTGCCTGTTGAACACCACTTGGAGGAAACTCTGAGGGTGGCAAGGGCACAAACTGTACTATGGGTGGGGGACTTCAATGTCCATCACCAAGAGTGGCTCGGCAGCACCACTACGTACCGAGCTCTCCGAGTCCTAAAGGACATAGCTGCTAGACTGGGTCTGCGGCTGGTGGTGGGGGAACCAACACAAGGGAAGAACATACGTGACCTCGTCCTCACCAATCTGCCTGCCGCAGATGCATCTGTCCATGACAGTATTGGTAGGAGTGACCACCGCACAGTCCTTGTGGAGACAAAGTCACGCCTTCACATTGAGGATACCGTCAATCGTGTTGTGTGGCACTATCACCGTGCTGAATGGGATAGATTTCCAACAGATCTAGCAATGCAAAACTGGGCATACATGAGGCACTGTGGGCCATCAGCAGCAGCAGAATTGTACTCAACCACAATCTGTAACCTCATGGCCCGGCATATCCCCCACTCTACCATTACCGTCAAGCCAGGAGACCAACCTTGGTTCAGTGAAGATTGCAGGACGGCATGCCAGGAGCAGCAACAGGCATACCTCAAAATGAGGTTGCAACCTGGTGAAGCTACAACACAGGACTACTTGCATGCCAAAATGCATAAGCAGCATGAGATAGACAGAGCAAAGCGATCTCATAACCAACGGATCAGATGTAAGCTCTGCAGTCCTGCCACATCCAGTCGAGAATGGTGGTGGACAATTAAACAACTCACTGGAGGAGGTGGCTCCACAAATATCCCCATCCTCAATGATGGGGGATCCCAGCACATCAGTGTGAAAGATAAGGCTGAAGCATTTGCAACAATCTTCAGCCAGAAGTGCCAAGTTGATGACCCATCTCGGCCTCCTCCTGAACTCCCCAGCATCACAGATGCCAGACTTCAGCCAATTCGATTCACACTGCATGATATCAAGAAGCGACGGAAGGCACTGGATACTGCAAAAGCTATGGGCCCTGAAAATATTCCGGCAATAGTACTGAAGACCTGTGCTCCAGAACTTGCCGTGCCCCTAGCCAAGCTGTTCCAGTACAGCTACAACACTGGATCTACCCTGCAATGTGGAAAATTGCCCAGGTATGTCCTGTACACAAAAGGCATGACAAATGCAACCCGGCCAATTAACGCCCCATCAGCCTCCTCTCAATCATCAGTAAAGTGATGGAAGGTGTCATCAACAGTGCCATCAAGCAGCACTTGCTTAGCAACAACTTACTCAGTGACGCTCAGTTTGGGTTCCACCAGGGCCACTCAGCTCCTGACCTCATTACAGCTTTGGTTCAAACATGGACAAAAGAGTAGAACTCAAGAGGTGAGGTGAGAGTGACTGACCTTGACACCAGGGCAGCATTTGGCCGAGTATGGCATCAAGGAGCCCTCACAAAACTGAGGTCAATGGGAATCAGGGGAAAACCCTCCGCTGGCTGGAGTCATACCTAGCGCAAAGGAAGATGGTTGTGGTTGTTGGAGGTCAATCATCTGAGCTCCAGGAAATCACTGCAGGAGTTCCTCAGTGTAGTGTCCTCGGCCCAACCATCTTCAGCTGCTTCATCAATGACCTTCCTTCAACCATCAGGTCTGAAGTGGGGATGTTCGCTGATGACTGTATAATGTTCAGCACCAATCGTGACTCTTCAGATACTGAAGCAATCTGTGTAGATATGCAGCAAGACCTGGACAATATCCAGGCTTGGGCTGATAAGGGCAAGTCATATTCGCGCCACACAAGTGCCAGGCAATGACTATCTGCAACAAGAGAGAATCTAACCATCTCCCCTTGACATTACAAGGGGACACGAGTTCAAACTGAAAGGGGAAAAGTTTAGGGGGGAGATGCGTGGAAAATTCTTTACGCAGAGGGTGGTGGGTGCCTGGAACGCATTGCCAGCGGAGGTGGTAGACGCGGGCACGATAGCGTCTTTTAAGATGTATCTAGACAGATACATGAATGGGCAGGAAGTAAAGAGATACAGACCCTTAGAAAATAGGCGACAGGTTTAGATAGAGGATTTGGATCGGCGTAGGCTTGGAGGGCCGAAGGGCCTGTTCCTGTGCTGTAATTTTCTTTGTTCTTTGTTCTTTGTTCAACGGCATTACCATCGCTGAATCCACCACTATCAACATCCTAAGGGCTACCATTGACCAGAAATTGAACTGGAGTAGCCATATAAATACCGTGGCTACAAGAGCAGGTCAAAGGCTCGGAATCCCGAGGCGAGTTACTCACCTCCTGACTCCCCAATGCCAGTCCACCATCTACAAGGCACAAGTCAGGAGTGTGATGGAATACTCTCCACTTGCCTGGATGGGTGAAGCTCCAACAACATGCAAGAAACTCGACACCATCCAGAACAAAGCAGCCCGCTTGACTGGCACGTCATCCACAAACATTCACTCCATTCACCACCAACGCCAAGTGGCAGCAGTGTGTACCATCTACAAGATGAAATGCAGCAATGCACCAAGGCTCCTTAGACAGCACCTTCCAAACCCGCGACCTCTACCAACTAGAAGGACAAGGGCAGCAAATACATGGGAACATCACCACCTGCAAGTTCCTCTCCAAGTCACACACCATCCTGACTTGGAACTATATTGCCGTTCCTTCACTGTCGCTGGGTCAAAATCCTGGAAGACCCTTCCTAACAGCACTGTATGTGTACCTACGCCACATGGGCTGGAGTGGTTTAAGAAGGCAGCTCACCACCACCTTCCCAAGAGCAATTAGGGATGGGCAATAAATGTTGGCCTGGTCAGCGACCCAACATCCCATGAATGAATAAAAGAAAATCACTACGGAAGAAGTACTGAACAAACTATTGGGATTGAAGGCAGACAAGTCTCCAGGGCCTGATGGCCTACATCCTAGGATCTTAAAGGATATGACAGCGGAGATAGTGGATCCATTGGTTACAATATTCCAAAATTCCCTGGATGCAGGAAAGGTTCCAGTGGATTGGAAAAAAAACAGTATAACACCCTTATTCAAAAAGGGAGGGAGACAGAAAGTAGGAAATACTAGTCCAATTAGTTTAACATCTATTGTTGGGAAATTGTTAGAATCCACTGTTAAGGAAGTAATAACAGGACTTTAAGAAAGTCAAAACGCAACCCATCAGAGTCAGCATGGTTTTATGAAGGGTAAATCCTGTTTGACGAATTTGCTAGAGTGCTTCGAAGCTGTGACAAGAAATGTGGAAAATGGGGATCCTGTGCATGGAGTATCTCTGGACTTCCAGAAGGCATTTGTTAAGGTGCCACACGAAAGGTTAATACACAAGGTAAGGTCACATGGGGTTAGGGGCAATATATTAGCTTGGATTGAGGATTGGCTAACCAACAGAAAACCGAGAGTCGGGATTAATGGATCTTTTTCTGGTTGGCAAGATGTATTACTGGGGTGCCAGAAGGTTCGTCCTTGGGCCCCAACTATTTACAATCTATATTAATGACTTGGATGAAGGGATAGAAGGTACTATAGCCACATTTGAAGATGACACTAAAATAGATTGGATAGTAAGTTGCAATAAATACATAAGAAATTTACAAATTAAAATGGATAGATTAGGTGAATGGGCCAAAATTTGGCAGATGGAGTTTAACCTGGTTAAGTGTGAGGTTCTCAATATTGGTCAGAAAAATAGAAAGGTAAATTATTATCTAAATGGAGAGAAACTTCAGAGTACTTCGGTGCAGAGGGATCTGAGTGTCCTCGTGCATGAATCACAGAAAGCCTGTTTGCAGGTCCAGCAGGTGATAAGGAAGGCAAATGGAATTTTGGCATTTATTGCTAAAGGAATAGAATATAAAAGTAGGGAAGTGTTGCTGCAACTGTACAAGGCATTAATGAGACCGCACCTGGAGTATTGCGTATAGTTTTAGTCTCCTGACTTGAGGATCGATGTAGTTGCATTGGAGGCAGTTCATAGGAGGGTCACTAGATTGATTCCAGGGATGAGGGGTTTTTCTTATGGAGAGAGATTGAGCAGTTTATGCATTTACTCTCCAGAGTTTAGAACAATAAGAGGAAATCTAATAGAGGTATATACGATGATTAAGGGATTGATAAAGTAGACGTAGAGAAGATGTTTCCTCTTGTGGGGCAATCTAGAACGAGAGGTCATAGTTTTACGATAAGGCATACCAGATTTAAAACAGATATGAAGAGAAATTTATTCTCTCAATCAGTCGTAAGTCTGTGGAATTCACTACTCCAGAGTGTGGTGGATGCCGGGACATTAAGTAACCTTAAGGAGGAGATAGACAGATTTTTAATTAGAAATGGGTTGAAGGGTGATGGAGAATTGGCAGAAAAGTAATGTTGAGGCCGAGATGAGATCAGCAATGATCGTATTGAATGTTGGGGCAGGCTGGAGGGGTGGAATTGCCTACTCCTGCTCCTAGTTTCTATGTTCTTATGTGGATCTGTCCAGGAAAGAGCGGGTGGCATATCTATTATCTCTCTCTATGTTGTCTGTTGATAAATCTGCTGTGTGACGGAGGCCATCTATGTCGGGTGAGTTGAATTATACTGTCTGCTACCTCAGCAGGGAGATGCAGGATGAGAGGTTCCGTGGCTTTGTCAGGATAGCGGGATTCCTGATGGTGTAGATGTCTCTGCGGGGTCCCCATGTCAACGGGGAGAGGGACAAGAACTGAAATAACTCTCACTCTATTAATGTACAGTTGGTGTGTGAGCATGCCCAGTACATCATGTTGGTGAATGTCCACTATCCTGGCAGCAGCCACCATCCCTTCATTCTGAAGCAGTCAGCTGGTCCCAACACTTCGGGCCTCCATGCAGAACCAGAATGTGGCTCATGACCTCCAAACTCTGGACACTCCCCTCTGCCACACAAAACCACCAGATGAAGCAATGCTTCTGATGTCTGAACCGCTCAGGGGGAGCCCTCCAGTACACACTGGAGCAGGTGTCCAAGTTCATGGTGTTCTGCTGCACCCTTCATATCATCACCGTCATGAGGAGACAGTCATTGGCACCAGGAATATGGAGGCCAACTCAGAAGGAGGAGGAGGTAAGGAGGATATTTCCTGGATGCCTTCGACCCGGAAAGGCTGTTGGGGAGTGTTTGCTATGACTCCAGCTCTCATCGGACAACTTCCCTTTCCCTCCATGGATCCCCTATTCTCCACCATTACACCCATCTGAGACGCCCCATCACAGTGACCCCTCGGTCACCATCCTGCAATAAAAAACACCAACAAGAACCTTTTCATTAACATCGTCATCCAACAACACATCCAATTATACATACAAAACTGAATTATTCACCCTTGTGTATTCCCTTAGTGCCTGTCTGATGGATTACCTCAACATGCCTAGTTCTCCTACATTGTGTTTCCCCAGTGGCTGCAGCATGGCTGGTGGAAGGCTGTTGACTTTCACTGAGGGAGACTGTAGATGGCCTTGCAGGACCTCCTCGAGCAGCTCTGGGTTTGAGGACTCAGATTCAGACTGCACAACATCGACATGGGCAGCAGCTCCAGCAATGTTCACATCTGAGTCATGTGTATTATAACTCGTTCGTGACCTCGCCCTCTGGTGAGCTGACACATAAACTATCCTTTACCCGTGGCCTGGCTGCAGCTCACTCGTGCTCGGTGACTCACCCCGTGCTGATTCCGACTCTACACCACCCTCTAAGGTACACACAGTGGAAGTATTTGATCTGGTGACTCTGAGTATCAGACGGAGTGATGGGGAATCAGCATCAGTGCTGTGCTGCTGCTCTCTCTCAGTCTCCTGGATCTGCTGTGACTGGGAAGCTGGCAGTTTTGGGGTGTCATTGGAAAGTATAAAATACGAAGGGGAGGATTGGGTGAGGGATTGGGGGTGGTGGAAAGAAGGACGTCCATGGTCTCACCATCTCAAGCTTATACATCATCATTTATGACGTTTACCAGTTCTGATGAAGGGTCACAGATCTGAAACATTAACAGTGTTTCTCTCTACACCGATGCTGCCAGACCAGCTGAGTATTTCCAGCACTTTCTGTTCTCTTCCCTTAGCTCTGGAATTCTCTTCCAAAACCCTAAATACAGTAAGTTGCACAGAGTCCAGTTTTAGGGATTAATACTTGTACAGAGTACTAAACACAATACAGTTAATGAGTGACTGAATTTTAAGAGATCGAAGAGTTGATCTCCTTCCAAAAGTTAGTTAACTATTGCATTTAGCATTACACTTGATTTTAAGCTGAACTTGTAGTTTCTTTCACAGTCTGTTTGTGACAGCTGGACAGTTCATTGATTCTCATGGAATAAGAGGGTCAGTGTCAGTTTGGATAAAAAAACAAACTGGCTTAATGAGAGAAAACAGTGAGTTGTGGAAAACAGTTGCTTTTTCAGACTGGAGGAAGGTAGACAGTGGTGTTTCCCCAAGGGGCAGTACTTGGACCACTGATATTTTTCTGATATATATAAATAATTTGGATACTGGAACACAGAACACTCAGATCGAGGGAGCTTCTGCTCATATCCACCATTCCCAGTTCCTGCTTTAGAGCCCTGGCCTCAACAGCGGTAAGGAGCCTCTGTGTGGTTGTGGTGGTGACATCTCTCTCACTGTCAGTGACTGTGGTTAGTTGCTCACTGACCCCATCTATATCACTCTTGTTCTTAGACTGGCCTGCAGTTTAGGCCCAGGTGACCACACACCCTGGTAATTTCCAGTTATCTTGTCATCCTTTTATGGAGGAGGTTGAGCAGAGACTGTGAGGCTCACAAATATGTTGTCCTAAGAAGAACCGGGATATCTGGATTTGTGTTTGGAGACAGCAGCCACCACTGCCCACTGATGTCTGACTTTGTCTGAAGCTGTCAGATTTTATCTCAACACAGGGTGTGGTCAGCTTCAGGGGAGGCAGAGCTTTAACACGGGTCTAATTCCCTCATAGCCCCTCCTCACTTCTTCTAACTCCTCCCCTAGTCTGGGAGTTTCTGCCTGTAACTCAGTGTTTTGGTCCAGTATTTGTTATAATTTTCTCTGTGGATAATATACTCCATCATGTGGCTCCTGATCCCAGAGTAACTGATTGTACAGGATGCCAATGTTCTCCTACCAACCTGAATTTTCCTTCTGTAAATTGTCCACCGCTTCCTTCAATTTTTTGTGTCTTTTATTTAACCGTCAGGTGCAGAGATGTGCCCCATTAACCAACTTGTCTCAACCCTTTTTTATCTTAAATTTGTATTTCTGGACATCCTCAGATATTCTATTGAGAATTAAATCGAAATCCCCATCATTCTCTTTGGTCTCCTTATCTCGAGAGACGATGGATACGCGCCTGGAGGTGGTCAGTGGTTTGTGAAGCAGCGCGTGGAGTGGCTATAAAGGCCAATTCTAGAGTGACAGGCTCTTCCACAGGTGCTGCAGAGAAATTTGTTTATCGGGGCTGTTACACAGTTGGCTCTCCCCTTGCGCCTCTGTCTTTTTTCCTACCAACTACTAAGTCTCTTCGACTCGCCACATTTTAGCCCCGTCTTTATGGCTGCCCGCCAGCTCTGAAAAGTGCTGGCAACTGACTCCCACGACTTGTGATCAATGTCACAGGATTTCATGTCGCGTTTGCAGACGTCTTTAAAGCGGAGACATGGATGGCCGGTGGGTCTGATACCAGTGGCGAGCTCGCTGTACAATGTGTCTTTGGGGATCCTGCCATCTTCCATGCGGCTCACATGGCCAAGCCATCACAGGCGCCGCTGACTCAGTCGTGTGCACAAGCTGGGGATGTTGGCCGCCTCAAGGACTTCTGTGTTGGAGATACGGTCCTGCCACCTGATGCCAAGTATTCTCCGGAGGCAGCGAAGATGGAATGAATTGAGACATCGCTCTTGGCTGACATACGTTGTCCAGGCCTCGCTGCCACAGAGCAAGGTACTGAGGACACAGACCTGATACACTCGGACTTTTGTGTTCCGTGTCAGTGCGCCATTTTCCCACAATCTCTTAGCCAGTTTGGACATAGCAGTGGAAGCCTTTCCCATGCGCTTGTTGATTTCTGCATCGACAGACAGGTTACTGGTGATAGTTGAGCCTAGGTAGGTGAACTCTTGAACCACTTCCAGAGCGTGGTCGCCAATATTGATGGATGGAACATTTCTGACGTCCTGCCCCATGATGTACATTTTCTTGAGGCTGATGGTTGGGCCAAATTCATTGCAGGCAGCCGCAAACCTGTCGATGAGACTCTGCAGGCACTCTTCAGTGTGAGATGTTAAAGCAGCATCGTCAGCAAAGAGCAGTTCCCTGATGAGGACTTTCCGGACTTTGGACTTCGCTCTTAGACGGGCAAGGTTGAACAACCTGCCCCCTCATCTTGTGTGGAGGAAAGTTACTTCTTAAGAGGACTTGAACGCATGTGAAAGCAGCAGGGAGAAGAAAATCTCAAGAAGAGTGGGTGCGAGAACACAGCCCTGTTTCACACCACTCAGGATAGGAAAGGGCTCTGATGAAGAGCCACCATGTTGAATTGTGCCTTTCATATTGTCATGGCACGAGGTGATGATACTTAGTAGCTTTGGTGGGCATCCAATCTTTTCTTGTCGTCTGAAGAGACATCATACTGCTCGATAATCCTTAGGATGTCCGTCTCCCCAGGTGTGCCTGTATTGTTCCCCGCCAGGTTACCAATTGACGATTTCCTGTGATCTGCTAATGACATTGTATTCCTGGTTTTACTTATTCAAACTCTCTTAAAGCTCCCGCCCCCCACCCCCGCCGCGGCCACCCCACTCTTAGTGATGAGCACACAGTGTTCTGGTGTGAACTTTCTTTCTATCTCGAGATGTCCAAACCAGTCTGCACTCCTCTCTTTCTGGCCTCTTGTGTGTACCTGATTTTAATTACTCCACCATTGGAGGCTGTACCTTCAGTTGTTTAGGTGCCAAGCTCTGGAATACCCTCCCAACAGAGCTCCACCTCTCTGCCTCTCTGCCTCTCCACTCACTTTCCTTATTTAAGATACTCTTTCACCAAGCTGTTGGTCATCTGACCCAATATCTCCATATATGGCTGGGTGTCATACGTACAACCCTCTAGTCCCTTGTCGCCACTCTCATATCCAAGGAGGATTGGAAGATTCTGGCCAGTGCCTCTGCTGTTTCCACCATTCCTTCCCTCAGCAAGTCTTATGCATCCCATCCAGACCGGGTACATATTCTACTTTATTGTGGTACAAAAGGTGTTGGATTGAAAGGGGTTAATTGAACCTGTTTGTTCAGTGACTGTAATTAATGTCGTTCTCTATGGACCTTAATTGTGTCACTGCAGGGTTTCCCTCTTCTATTAATAAGAGGTTCCTTTCAATGTGTAATCCCTGAGTGTCAGCAGCAGCATCACTGCCGGCGGGAACAGGGAAAAGCAGCTCCAGCGAGAAAGAGGGAGAGGATAGATGAGAATCTGAGAACAATAGATTGGAATGTTACAACCGTAGGTCAGAATCTGAGAACAACAGATTGGAATGTTAGAGCAATGGGTCAGAATCTCAGAACAATAGATTGGAATGTTACAACCGTAGGTCAGAATCTGAGAACAACAGATTGGAATGTTAGAGCAATGGGTCAGAATCTCAGAACAATAGATTGGAATGTTACAACAATGGGTCAGAATCTCAGAACAATAGATTGGAATGTTACAACAATGGGCAGGAGTTTATCCTTTTGGTTTGACTATCTTACTGTGGATTATTCTTGGATGACATTAGCGGATCGGATCTATTTCGCACTGAGGATAACTCAATACATTTATTCTCCCATCCTCGCTGCTATTGGTGTCCCTGGTAAGTCTCTCTATCCAGCTATTACTTCTATGATTAACTGTTTTACTGTTCTTAACAACGAACATAATATCGTCCTTCATGTAAGCCCATTTGCTGCATAAACACTGGTCTGTGCCTTTGTCAAATCTACTATATCAATGCTGTCCTGGTTACCATCCCTGTTACGAACTGCCTTAAACAACAGTCTATCCAAAACTCTGCTATCCATATCCAAAATCGCACAAAGTCTCGTTCACCCAACATCCCTGTGCTCAGTGACCTACATTGTTTTCTGCAGAACAGAGTATACCCGAAGAAATAAATGGGGTGTGCAAGAAAGGTACCACAATAATCATGGGTGACATTAATCTACATTTAGATTGGGCAAATCAGATTGGCAAAGGTCGCCTGGGAAATTAGTTCATAAAGTTTATTCGTGAAAATTCCTCAGAGCAACACGTTCTGGAGCCAACCAGGAGCAGGCTGTTCTGGAACTGGTAATGTGCAGTGAGACAGTATTAATCAAGAACCTTATGGTAAAGGAGCTTCTAGGCGACAATGATCATAACATGATAGAATTTCAACGTTCAGATTGAAGGGAAAAATGTGGTCTAAGAGTGTGTTTTCTTTTAACCCAAATTAAGGTAATTATAAGGATATGAAGGCATATTCAACTAAAGTAAACTGGGAAACTAGATTAAAAGTTAGAACAGCCGAGATGCAGTGGCTGACTTTTAAGGAGATACTTAACAACTCTCAGCAAAGGTTTATCTCTGAGAAAGAAAGACTCTTGGAGAAGGTTAAATAGGGAATATAAGGATAATATTAAATTGTAAGAAACACTGTACAAATCTGCAAACATTAATGGTAGGTGAAAAGCTTGGACAGATTTTAAGAACCAGCAATGAATGACAAAAGAAAATAAGCGTGAAAAAGTACAGTGTGGGAGAAAGCTAGCTGGCAAGATAAACAGAGAGTATGAGTTTCTACAAAATTTAAAATGGAAAAGAGTAACTAAAGTTATTGTTAGTCCTCTCGGGAGTGAGTTTGGGGAATTAATCATAAGAAGCAAGGACATGGAGGAGTGGTTAAACAGATATTTTTTGTCTGCTTTCACTGTAGAAAACTTAGAAAACGTTCCAAAGATACAAAATCAAGAGGCAAAAAGGGAGAGAGGAAATTCAAATAATCACCCTCACCAGGGAACTATTACACCTAAAGTCTGACAGGATCCGCCATCAGTGGTGAACTGAAATTGTTAAATATAGAATTAAACTTCAAGAAAAAGCATATAATTATGCAAAGATGAGTGGCAGGTCAGAAGATTTGACAGATTATAAACAGCAGCAAAGAACAGTTAAAGATTAATAAGGAGGTAAAAATTAGAATACGAGCGAAAACAGACAAGAAATAAAAAAGACAGATAGTAAGAGGTTCTAAATATTTAAAGAAGAGTTAACAACGTGAGCGTTGGTCCTATAGAAAGTAAGTCTGGGTAATTAATGATGAATAATAAGGAGTTAACAGGTGAATTGAACATGAATTTTGCTTCAGTCTTCACTATGGAGGATACAAGTAACATCCCAGTATTAGCAGTAAGCCAGGAAATGGAAGAGGGGGGGAAGGAACTCAAGAAAATCCCAACAACCAGGGAAGTGGTACTGAGCAAGTAGATGGAGCTGCGGGCTGTCAAGTTCCCAGGTCCTGATGGACTTGATTGCAGGGTGTTAAAAGATAGTGGCTAGTGAGATAG
The DNA here is from genome assembly GCF_036365525.1 of Heterodontus francisci. Lineage (NCBI taxonomy): Eukaryota > Metazoa > Chordata > Chondrichthyes > Heterodontiformes > Heterodontidae > Heterodontus > Heterodontus francisci. The sequence goes on along the minus strand of NW_027142076.1, from coordinate 1,730,805 downwards.
TTGATGCATTAGTTTTAATTTTCCAAAATTCTCTAGATTCGGGGAAGGTTCAGTTAGATTGGAAAATAGTGAATGTAACTGCTTTATTCAAAAAGTAAGAGAAACAGAAAGCATGAAACTACAGGCCAGTTAGTTTAACATCTCTCTTAGGTAAAATGTTAGAAGCTATTATTAAAGATGATGTAGCAGGGCTTTTAAAAAGGTTAAGGTAATCCGGCAGAATCAACATGAGTTTGTGAAAGGGAAATCATGTTTAAACAATTTATTGCAGGTCTTTGAAGAAGTAACATGTGCTGTGGATAAGGGGCAATTGATGGATGTAATGTACTTAGATTTTCAGAAGGCCATTAATAAGGTGCCACGTCAAAGGTTATTGCACAAAATAAAAGCTCATGTTGCAGGGGGAATAATATTGGCATGGATAGAGGATTGACTAGCTAACAGGAAACAGAGAGTAGGCAGAAACGGGCCATTTTCTGCTTGGCAAGATGTGACGAGTGGTCTGCCACAGTAATATGTGCTGGGGTCTCAACTTTTTACACTTTATATAAATGACTTGGATGAAGGGACTGAAGGTATGGTTGCTAAATTTGATGATGATACAACGATAGATAGGAAAGTGACATGTGAAGAAGACATAAGGAGGATGCTGAGGGATATAGATAGGTTAAGTAAGTGGGAAACAAATGGAGTATTATGTGAGAAAATGTGAAATTTTCCATTTTGGCAGGTAGAAAAGAAGCATATCATCTAAATGGTGAGAGATTGCAGAACTCTAAGATAGAGGGGGATCTGGGTACCCTTGTGCATGAATATCAAAAGGTTAGTATGCAGTTTCAGCAAGTTATTAGGAAAGCTAATAGAATGATATCATTTATGGGAAATTGAACATAAAAGTAGGGAGGTTTATGCTACAGTTATACTGGAAATTGGTGAGACCATGTCTGTAGTACTGTGTACAGTATTGGTCTCCTTATTTAAGGAAGGATGTAAATGTATTTGAAGCATTCAGAGAAGGTTGACCAGACTAATACCTTGAATGGGCAGGTTGTCTCAGGAGAAAAGGTTGGAAAGGCTCGGCTTATATCCACTGGATATAAGAGCAAGAGGCGACTTGATTGAAACATATATGATACTGAGGGTTCTTAACAGGGTGGATGTGGAAAGGATGTTTCCCCTTGTGGGAGAATCCAGAACTAAGGGTCACTGTTAAAAAATAAGGGGTCGCCCATCAAAGACAGAGATGAGGAGAATTTTTTTTCTCTGAGGGTCGTGAGTCTTTGAAACTCTTTTCCTCAAAAGGCAGTGGAAACAGTGACTTTGAATATTTTTTAAAGCAGAGGTAGATAGATGCTTGATATGCAAGTGGGTGACTGGTTATTGGGGGTAGGCGGGAATGTGGATTGAGGTTACAATCAAACCAGCTATGATCTTATTGAATGGTGGAGCAGGCTCGAAGGGCCAAGTGGCCTACTCCTGCTCCTAATTGGTATGTTTTATGTTCGTATGACAAGTCCCCAGGATTAGATGGCCTGCATCCTAGGGCCTTAAAGTATGTAGCTGCAGAGATAGTGTAGGCATTGATTATAATCTTCCAAAATTCCTTAGATTCTGGATGGATCCCAGCGGATTCGAAAATAGAAAATGTAACACATTTGTTCAAGAAAGGAGGGAAACAAAAAACAGGAATCTATAGGCCAGTTAGCCTAAAATCAGTCATAGGGAATTGCTGGAATCCATTGAAAAGGAGGTTATAGCAGCATACCGAGAAAATCATCACGGGATCAGACAGAATCAACATGGTTTTGTGAAAGGGTAATCATATATAACTAATATATTTAAGCTTTTTGAGGAAGTGACAAACAAGGTGAATAAAGGGGCATCTGTAGATGTGGTGCATTTGGATTTCCAAAAGGCACGGGATAGGGGGTAACATATTGGCATGGATAAAGGATTGGTTAGCTAACAGGAAACAGAGACGAGGGATAAATGGGTCTTTTTGCGTTGGAAAACAGTAACTGGTGAAGTACTACAGGGATCAGTGCTGGGGCTTCAACTATTTACAGTCTGTATCAATGACTTGGGTGCAGGGATAGGATGTGTGGTCGCTAAATGTGCCGATGACAGCAAGATGGGAAGGAAAGTAAGTCGTCAAGAGGGGGCAAATAGTTTACAAAGGCATATAAATAGGTTAAGTGAGATCGGCAAAAACTTGGCAGATGGAGTATAATGTGATAAAATGTGACGTTGTCTACTTTGGCAGGAAGAATAAAAAAGCAGTATACTATTTAAATGTAGAAAGCGTGCAGAGCTCGGTGGTACAGAGGGATCTGAGTGCCCTGGTACATAAATCAGAAAGAGTTAGTATACAGGGACAGCAAGTGATTAGAAAGGCAAATGGAATGTTAGTGTTTATTTCAAAGGGAATCGTGTATAAAAGTGGGAAGTTTTACTGCAGCTGCGCAGGGCTTTGGCGAGAATTCATCAGGTGTACTGTGTACAGTTTTAGTCTTCTTATTTGATAAAAATAATATAATTGCATTCGAGGCAGGTAAGACAACGTTCACTCGAATCATTCAGCGAGTGGAGGGCTGATTTTATGAAGAAAGGTTGAAAAGGTTGTGCTATAGCCATTGTATTATGAAAGAACAAGAGGTGATCAGAGTGAAACATGGAAGATCCTGAGTGGACTTGATCGAGCCGATACCGGGAAGATGTTTCCTCGTGTGGGGAGACTGGAACTATGGGATGCAATATAAAAATAAGAGTTCAGCCATGTTAAGCCATGATCTTATCGAATGTTGGAGCAGGCTCAAAGGGCCGAATTGGTTACTCGTGTTTCAGAGTCCCATGTTCCTATGTCCATCAACGCCTCAATGTTAACATTCTCACTCGTGTGATCAATATCTCCATGGCCTCACCCCTCTGTGTCTCTCCCTGACCACACATTTCATCTCTCCAGCTCCACTGGTGCTGCGGAAGTTTGGATCCATAAAATTGTGTGAGCTGCACTGCCAATCACATCAGCACATTGTACAGGACACCCAGGCTGGCAGGGGTGATAGCGTGGGTGTAACGTGTATGTGTCTGTAACGTGAGGAGGGTCTGAATATGGTGTCAAGCAGATATTCCGACAGCTTTGATGTACGTCTTTGAAACTTGGTCTGTGCATGTCCACTGACCATCTGTGTTAGTCACTCTCAGCTGAACATACATTCAGCAGCACGAGGAACCCCCTCTAGTGTTATTTAAAAGAACCAGGCATCCAGCTTACAGGTGAGGGGCCTTTGACTTACTTCTGCTATTCTAAGGTTAGTGGAGATGCTGTGTATAGTTTTCTGAAGGTTGCGTAGTGAGCTGCTGCAGACATTCAGGGAGGACAGAGGATTTGGTGACCCAGCTCTGGACGAGGTATGGGGACTGTGGTTACAATGTCTCTGGGTCTGTAACATGATCAACAAATGGAGCAGAGTCTGCAGAGAGGGGATGCTCTGTAAAGAGGGAGGAGGAGGGGTCTCTGCCCTACCCACCCCAGGTTTTCCAAGAACAAAAAGAGCAGTTGTCCTACTAGCAAGTCCTGTGGAACACCAGTATGTACTCCCATCGAGTCTGAACAACAAGCTTTCACCACTTCACTCTGTTTTCTGTTCTTTAGCCAGTATTAAATATTTGGAAGACTGAAATCATTGCTTTCACTCCACACTCCAACTTTGTTCCCTTGCTATTGATTCAATCCCTCTCCCTGCCAACAGTTTGAGATTAAGACAGTCTGTTTGCAACCTTGGTGTCACATTTCACCACAAAATGATCGTTAACCTCATTTTCAGGATATCATAACAGCCGCCTATTTCCACCTCAGTAACATCACCTGACTTCACCCCGGTCTCAATCCATCCGCAGCTGAAACCTCATTCATGCCTTCGTCACCTCGAGATGTGATTATTCTTACTCACTCCTGGCTGATCTCCCACATTCTACTCTGTAAACCTGAGGTCATCCAAAACTCTGCTGCCCATGCCTTAGTTCACACCAAGTCAGTTTCGTCTATCACTGACTGACATTGTCTCCCGGTTAAGCAATGTCTTGAGTTTAAAATTCTCCACCTTGTTTTGACATCCCTCCATGGCCTCGTCCCTCCCTACCTCTGGTATCTCCTCCAGCTCCACAATCCCCCGAGATATCTGTGCTCCTCTAATTCTGCTCTCTTGTGCATCCCTGATTTTAATCACTGCACCACTGGCGGCCGTGCCTTCAGCTGCCGGGGCCCTAAGCTGTGTAATATCTTCCCTGCACCTCTTCGCCTCTCCACATCGCTTTCCTCCTTTCAGATACACCTTAAAACCTACCTCTTCGACTAAGCTGTTGGTTATCTGACCTAATATCTCCTGTAGTGTCTCAGCGTTATACTTTGCTTCTGAATGCTCCTGTGAAGCACCTTGGGATGTTTTACAACGTTAAAGGCATTATATAAATATAAGTTGTTGTTGTTGAATTTTGCCAGACATGATTGTCCTTCAGCATATCCATGTTACTAGACAGTTACAAACCATTGGTTTTCCAAGTAACAAATATTTTTCTCCTGGGTTGTCACCTCTACATTTTCCCCCAGTGGTGACACTAGTACGTTTGGTTAATAATTGTAGGGTTTCTGCTATCTCTCCTTTTTTAAACAGGTTGTAACATTTGCAACCCTCCACTCCTCTGTCACCACTCCCATATCCAAGGATAATTGAATGATTCTGGCCAGTGCCTCTGCTATTTCCACCATTCCTTCCCTCAGTAACCCTCATACATCCCATCCAGACTGGGTAAATGTTCAACTTTATTGTGATACAGAAAGTGCCTGGATTGAAAGTGGTTAACTGAATCTGTTTGTTCAGTGACTGTAATTAATGTCAGTCTCCATGGATCCTAATTGTGTCACTGGCGGGTTTCCATCTTCTATTAAAATGGGACTCCTTTCAATGTGTGATCCCATACTGTGAACTGGAGCATAACCCGGGCACGAACATTGGTCAGCGGCTCCAGAGAGAGGGAGAGGATGGATCAGAATCTGGGAACAATAGAATGGAATGCTACAACAATGGACAGGAGTCTATCCTGGGATATCTACATTCCTTCTACATATTATGATCGATTTTCATTAAACTCGCGATTCCATGACGCACTTAAGATTATTCAATACATTTACTATCCCATTCTCGCTATTGTTGGTGTCCCTGGTAAGTCTCTCTCTCTCTCTCTCTCTGTCCAGCTATTAATTCTATAACAAAAACAAGAAATGCTGGATTCACTCAGCAGGTCTGGCAGCATCTGTAGAAAGAGAAGCAGAGTTAACGTTTCGGGTCAGTGACCCTTCTTCGGAATTAACAAATATTAGAAAAGTCACAGATTATAAACAAGTGAGGTGGGGGTTGGGCAAGAGATAACAAAGGAGAAGGTGCAGATTGGACCAGGCCACATAGCTGACCAAAAGGTCACGGAGCAAAGGCAAACAATATGTTAATGGTGTGTTGAAAGACAAAGCATTAGTACAGATTAGGTGTGAATATACTGAATATTGAACAGCAGCAAGTGCAAAACTGAAGAAAAACAACCTGAAAAAAACAGTGGGTAAGCATTAACTGAACAAACTAAGATGAAATGAAATAAATGCAAAAAAAGATTGTAAAAAATGTAAAAAGGAATGTAAAAAAAAAGGAAGAAAAAATATTAATTCTATAAACCGTTTTTAACTGCATTACTGCTCCTGTCATTTACTCTACCCTGTTTGCTGCTGTTATTATTCTTGGTGAATATCTCCAACTATTAGCTCTATAAACCATTGCAAATAGTATTACAGTTTTTGTCATTTACTGTCTCATCTTTGCTTCTGCTGCTGTATCTATTTCCAGCCAGGAGATCTCTGAAATACGGTTCTGTAATGTAAACTTCGGGAAGCCGGAAGCCGGTGTCATTGGTTTCCATACAAACTCCAACCCCTGTCTGTTAAACTCAACCCCCACCCTGGCTAATGCCTGAGGCTGAACCAGACTGTTTACAACCTCTGTGTTCTATATAAACCTGAGCTGAGTTCATCTCCATATTCTCTCCGTCATCAACCGTGCCGACTCCCACCTCTGTAATATCACATGTCTCCACCTCTGCCTCAGCCCATCTGCTGCATAAACCCTCATCTGTACTTTTGTTAAATCCACATTTGACTATTCCAAGTCTATCCTGGTCACCTCCCAGTTTTAAAACTCCATCAACCACAGATCACCCAGAACTCTGCTGCCTGTATCCTAACTCACACCAAATCCCGATAAACCACCATCTCTGTGCTCACTGATCTACATTGACTCCCGGTCTGACAGCACCTTAACTTTAATATTTTCATTTTTGTGTTTGAATCTCTCCATGGCCTCGCCCCTCCAATTAATCCCATTCCCCTGTCCATATTCCATATTCTTGAAAATCTTTATGTTCAATTTCCTTCATAAAGTGAGTTGATTTAAATCCCTATCTTCCCCTGCTGTGATTTTCAATCTATGGCCCCGCTGGTGCCAACGCTATGGTAACCTGGTTTCATAAAATGACGTGAATTGCACAGCCGGCTACTTCTAGCGTGGTCAGCACAGTGTCCCATGCTGGACAGGGCGCTAGTGTGGTCAGTCCAGTGCCCCATGTTGGACAGGGCTCGAGTGTGGGCAGCACAGTGCCCCATGCTGGACAGGGCGCTAGTGTGGTCAGTACAGTGCCCCATTCTGGCCACGCTCTAGTGTGCTCAGCACAGTGCCCCATGCTGGGCAAGGGTCTAGTCCTGTTGCAATATGCATGTGATAATCATATGAGGAGGGTTTGAATGTGACGTCAGTGAGCGATTCTGACAGCTTTGATGTACGTCTTTGAAACTTGGCCTGTGCATGTCCACTGACCACCTGTGTTAGTCGCTCTCAGCTGAACATACATTCAGCAGCACGAGGAATCCCCTCTTGTGTTATTTAAAAGGACCAGGCATCCAGCTTACAGATGAGGGGCTTTTGACTTACTTCTGCTATTGTCAAGTTAGTGGAGGTGCTGTGGATGGTTTTCTGGAGGTTGTGTTGTGAGCTGCTGCAGACATTCAGGGAGGACAAAGGATTTGGTGACTCAACTCTGGACGAGGTATGTGGACCATAGTTAGAGTGTCTCTGGGTCTGTAACACGAACAACAAATGTGGCAGAGGCTGCAGATCGGGGAAGCTCTGTAAAGAGTAAGGAGGAAGGGGAATCTGCCCTACCCACTCCGGGTTTTCCAAGAGCACTTTTCCTACCTACACCTAACCCAGGAGCAGTGTGGGAGGTGACTCTGATTCAGTAACGATGTGGTCACAGAGCTGTGTCACGTCCTGTAAGACGACCTGGAGCCTCAGACCAGGGTGAGGACGTAGCTGTCAGTGGCTGTTAAGATCACAGTTTCATTGAACTTCTATGCATCTGGATCTTTCCAGGCAGGAGCAGGAGACATATCTAACATAGAGTCACAGACAGTGATAGAGACATCTACGACACAGGTGGAGGCCATTCGGCCCCTCCGTGCCATCTCTGTGTGGAACCATTCAGTCAGTCCCACTCTCCCACTCAACCCCCTATCCCTGCAAGTTCATTTCCTTCAGGTGCCCATCCAGTATCCTTTTGAAATCATTGATTGTCTCGGCTTCCACCACCCTCCTGGGCAGTGAGTTACAGCTCATTAACATCCACTGTGTAAAAAAGTTCTTCCTCATATTCCCCCTGCATCTCTTACCCAAAACCTTCCATCTCTGCCCCCGAGTCCGTGTTTCATCAGTTAATAGGAACAGCTTTTCCTTGTCTATTTTATCTTCTTCTTCTTTGGCCTCCTTGTCTCAGCACACAATGGGTAAGCGCCTGGAGGTGGTCAGTGGTTTGTGGAGCAGCGCCTGGAGTGGCCTGCAAAGGCCAATTCTAGAGTGACAGACTCTTCCACAGGTGCTGCAGATAAAATTGGTTGTTGGGTCTGTCCCACAGTTGGCTTATCTAATCTTACCTAAGCCTATCATAATCTTGTACACCTTTATCATACCTCTCTCATCCTCCTTTACTCCAGGGAGAACAACTCCATCTTCTCCAAACTAACCTTGTAACTAACCATCCCGCTCCCCCGCCCCACCCCCCACCGCCCCCCCCCCAATCCATGGAACCATTCTGGTAAATCTCCGCTGCACCCTCTCACGGACCTTCACATCCTTCCTAAAATGTGCTGACCAGAACTGGACACAGTTCTCTAGTTGGGGCCTAACCAATGCTTTATAAAATTTCAGCACAACTGCCCTGCTTTTGTATCTTTGCCTCTAATCATGAAGCCCAAGATCTTATAAGCTTTGCTTAACACTCTCCTGATATGTCATTCCACCTTTAATGATCAATGCAGATAGAGCCCCAGGTCCCTCTGCTCCTGCACAATCTTTAGAACTGTCCCATTAAGTCTATATTGCTTTCCTGTTCCATCTGATAAAATGCATCACCTCACACTCCTCTGTATTAAATTCCACCTGCCACTTCTCTGGCCATTCTGCTAGCCTATCTATATCCTGTTGTATGCATTTTGCATCATCCTCACTGTTCAACACACCTCCAAGTATGGTATCATCGGAAAATTTTGAAATTCTAATCTTGAATTGCAAGATCCATCTCATATATATATAGCAAAAAGAAATCAGTTGGTCCTAGCACTGACCCTTGGAAAACATCACTGTCTACCATCCTCCAGTGTGAAAAACGACCGTTCACCAGCACTCTGCCCGAACTATCTCTTCTTTGAAGGTGGCCCATTGTTCAGCTCCTGTTTTCCTGCCAAACGTTGACTCTAATTTATTCGCCCCAGCACAATTTTTACACCGGTTGACTTGTTGAAGTTGACTTTCTCATAGTTAATTATTCTTACTCTGGATTGCTCTTTGTCCTTTCCCATAGTCAACAAAAACCTTCTGATACAATGATCACTGTCCCCTAAATGTTCTCCTACTGATACTTAATTCACTTGGGTCCAGCTCATTCGCGAGAACCATGTCTAGCAGTGCCTCCTTTCTCGTTGGACGAGCAACATATTGTCGTTTAAAAGTTTCCTGCACACACTGTAGTAACTCCTGCCTCCCTCCGCCCTTTACATTACTACTATCCCAGTCCATATTAGGATAACGAATGTTCCCCCATTGTAACTACTCTATAATTCTTGCATCTTTCAGTAATTTTCTTGCAGATTTGTTCCTCCACATCCTTCCCATTAGCTGATGGCCTACAGACAACACCGAGCAATGTAAATGCACCTTTTTCTGTTCTTTTGCGCTATCCAAATAGATTCTGTCCTTCACCCACCCACGCACCCACCCACCCCCACTCCCACCTCCCCACACACGTCCCCCGGGACTTTGTCTCTCTCCAGCATTATAATGTTCTCCTTAATCAATATCACCACCCTTATTGCTTTTCTCCCTTTCTTATTTTTCCTGAACACCTTGTATCCAGGAATATTTAACACCCAGTTCTGCCCTTCTTTGAGCCAGATCTCTGTTATAGCCACAACATCATATTTCCATATGGCAATCTGCACCTGTACCTCACCAGTCTTATTAACCACACTCCGTACATTCACATACATGCACATCAACCCTGATGTAAACTTTATTACTTCCTCCCTTACTCAGACCTCAACTAATAAATTTCTAAACCCTACTATAGTGTTATCCATCTCTCCCAGTATTCTGTGCACTTTAGAATTCCTATCTGATGTTTACTCCTGGTTCCCACACACATGCCAATTTCGTGTTAACCCTCTCCAATAGCACTAACATATCACCCTGCAAGGAAATTAGTCCAGCTCTGTTCAGGTGCAACCGTCCGGCCGGTACCGATCCCACATTCTCCAGAACTGGTCCCAGTGTCCCAGCAATGCAAACCTCACCGCTTCTGCAGCATCCTCCCAGCCACACATCCATCTGTACTATCCTCCTATTTCTATACTCACTCGCACGGTGTACTGGGAGTAATCCAGAGATTATTACTTTGAGAGGCTAACTTCTTTCCCAGCGCCCGGAATTCTGACTGCAGGACCACCTCCCTCTTTCTGCCCAGTTCATTCGTACCGATGTGGATGATCACAGCTGGCTGTTCACCACCTCCCCCTTCCCACCCCCCACCCCCGCCCACCCCCCCGCCACGTTCAGGATGCTCTGCAGCTGCTCAGTGATATCCTTGACCCTGACACCAGGGAGGAAACACATCATCCTGGATACATGTCTGCGGCCTCAGAAATGCTGGTCTGATCCCGTGACTATCGAATCTCCTGTCACTGTCAACATTCTACATTCTACTCTTCCCTGTACCTACCCCCCCCCCCCCCCAACCCCCCTTACAGCTGAGACAGCCCTGGTACCATGGCCTTGTCTCTGGCTGCAGTCCCCAGATGAACCATCACTTTCCTCAGTATTGAATACTGGTTGAAGAGTGAGATGCACTTTGGGGTCTCCTGTGCTACCTGCCTGATTCTTCTTGACTGTCTGGTGATCACCCATTACCTCTCTCCCTGCATACTCTTAAACTGTGAGGTGACCACTTCCATAAACATGCTCTCCACAAATCACTCAACCTCACGTACACACCACAGTGACATCCATGGTCCCACCATCTGCAGCTTGTGCATCATCCCAGACAGCAGGATGAGGGGGAGGTGGGAGTTAATAAGGGATATAAGGCAGGAACATAGCATCATCCTGAATACTCTCGGGGATGCCGGATGCTACGGGCTCTTTCACAGCCGGTCCCATGATGTGGAGAACCATCTCCTCCCTCAGGCTCAGGGGATGAAGGTGTGCCTGACCCACGCCAGTTCACTGCTGCTCCCTGTGATTATGGGCCACCTTGTCCTGTGCGAGAGAGAGCAGAATGTCAGTGATTGTGTTGCACTGTGTATGGGTGATGTGCCTGCCATAGCTGAATAGCTGGAGGTATGTGAAGGCAGTGAGAGGTGGGTATGAGTCTGATATCAGTGGAAGGTGTGGAGGGTGATGTGGAGTATGTGAATGTTAGGTGTGAGTCCTGAGTGTTACGGACTGCTGATGGGTGAGTGATGGGGGTGTGGTACATTGAGCAGTGTGAGAGGGTGGTGATGTTGGGGGTAGGAGATGCCATGTAGAGATGAATTCTCTGACATTGACCACCCGTGTGAACTCATTAAACTTCTTCTGGCTCTGCTGCCAGGTCCTTGGGGCCAGACTTCTTGCATTGACCTCCGTGGCCACCTGCTCCCATTCACTGAGGAGGGCGTTCCTTGAGGGTCTCCACACCACCCCACAGAAACATGGCCTCTCTCCTCCTGTCACCCTCCATGTCTAAGGCCTCTAGCACCACATCCGTGAACCGCAGAGACCTCTCTCTGTCCTAGTGTTCCATTTACCTTGTCTCCAATTGTAGTATTCACAGTCACCAGCAGCAGCCTCATGTGATTCAGTGCAACTTCCGTTAAGAGGGACAGACTGCCTTTAAGAGCTGAATCCTGGCTGAAACACGTGCCGGCCTCACACACAGTTAGGTGCCCATTGAGTGTGCAGACCGACAGCCGGGCGGGTCACCCTGGGGGGCAGTGGAATTGATGGAAATGAGGAGGCAGCAGGACGTTTGTGTGTCACCTGCCTCAACAGGAACGGGTACAGGCAGGTCATGAATCAGAAACCCTATGCCTGAAAAGCAGCACATATATGTTTTTATTTTCCTCCAATTACCTCTCTCTCTCTGTATCTGTGCTGTCTTTTGAAAGAGCAATCTAATTAGGTCGACTCCCATCCTCTTTCCCTGGAATCCTGCTTTTTTTTTTCCTTTATAACTAATTGTTAAATTCACTTTTGAAAGATAGAATTATAGAATTATGCATCGTTTAAGGTACTGAAAGAGGCCACTTGTCCCATCGTATCTGTGCTGACTGAAAAACGATCCACCTATTCTAATCCCACTTTCAGGATTCTGTATATTACGGTATTTGAGGTGTATATCCAGACTCCTGTTGAATGAGTTGAGGGTCTCTGCCTCAACTACACTTTCAGGCAGTGAGTTCCAGACCCCAACACACTCAGTATGAAAACGTTTTCCTCATCTCCCCTCTGATCTTTCGACCAATCACTTTAAATACACCCCCTCCCCACCCCCAACCCCTCACCCCCATGCCACTGACCTTTCTGCCAAGGTGAATAGACCCTTCACCTCTACTCTGTCCAGGCCCCTCAAAATCTTGTACATTTCAGTCCGATCTCCCCTCGGCCTTCTCTATTCCAAAAAGAACAACCCCAGCCTATCCAATCTTTCCTCACAGCTGCATTTCTCCATCCCTGGCAACATCCTCATAAATCTCCTCTGTACCCTCTCCAGTGCAATTAGATCCTTTCTGTAATGAGGTGACCAGAATTGCACTCAGTACTCAAGTTGTGGCCTAGCCAATGAGTTATGCAGTTCCAGCATAATTTCCCTGCTCTTTTATTCCATACCTCAGCTAATAAAGGAAAGGATTCCATCTGCCTTCTCCACCATATTACTATTGAATCTGCTTCCATCATGTTTGCAGGCAGTGAATTCCAGATCCCAACAACTCGCTGTGCAAGAAAATTATCCTCATTTCACATCTGGATCTTTGTTCAATTACCTTCAATCTGTGTCTTCTTAACACTGAACTTTCAGACACTGGAAACATTTTCACATTAATTACCCTATCAAAACCCTTTATGATTTTGAATTCTATATTAAATTACCTCTTACCCTTCACTGCTGTAAAGAGAAAAATCCCAGTTTTTAGAATCACTCCAGGAAACTGAATTCCCAGATACCTGGCACCATTCTCGTAAATCACTTCTGCATCTTCACTAAGTCCTTGACATCCTTACCAAAGTGTGGTGATCAGAATTGGACACAATTCTCCAGCTGGGACCTAACCAATGATGTCTAAAAATCAGCATTTCCTCCTGAGTTTTATTACTCTGTGCTGTGTTTAGAAAGCCAAGGACACGATATGTTGTTATTTTGTAGCTGCCTTCGCAGTGGCCTGCTGCCTCAGAAATTAGTACAGCCCGAGATCTGTCCATTCCACCACCCACGTTATATTGCCTTTCCTCATATTTCCTACCGATATGTATCACTTCACAGTTCAATGTGTAAAGTTCAATCTGCCAGGTGACTGTCCATTGCACCAGTCACTCTCTGTCCACATTGGGACAGACCAGGCTCCATCCGAAGACTGTGCTGAGTAAGCGGCTTTCACGCAGTGTGGTACTGAGCTCCAAATAGAGCAGAACAGAGTCGCTTCTATCCCCGGTCTGTGTTAATCCCACCCGGTGTGGCACTGGCCCACACAGAGAGCAGGAAATACCCACTTCTATCCCTGGCCTGTGTTAATCCCACCCGGTGTGGTACTGACCAAAACAGAGAGCTGGAAAGACCCAATTCTATCCCTGGCCTGTGTTAATACCACCCGGTGTGGTACTGACCCACACAGAGAGCAGGAAATACCCACTTCTATCCCTGGCCTGTGTTAATCCCACCCGGTGTGCTACTGACCCACACAAAAATCTGGAAAGATTCAATTCTATCCGCGGTCCGTGTTATTCCCACCCGTTGTGGTACTGACCCACACAGAGAGCAGGAAAGACCCAATTCTATCCCCGGCCTGTGTTATTCCCACCCGGTGTGCTACTGACCAAAACAGAGAGCAGGAAAGACCCAATTCTATCCCCGGCCTGTGTTAATCCCACCCGGTGTGCTACTGACCAAAACAGAGAGCAGGAAAGACCCAATTCTATCCCCGGTCTGTGTTATTCCCACCCGGTGTGCTACTGACCAAAACAGAGAGCAGGAAAGACCCAATTCTATCCCCGGTCTGTGTTCATCCCACCCGGTGTGGTACTGACCCGCATATAATCAGGAAAGACTCAATTCTATCCCCGGCCTGTGTTAATCCCACCCGGTGTGCTACTGACCCACACAAAAATCTGGAAAGATTCAATTCTATCCGCGGTCCGTGTTATTCCCACCCGTTGTGGTACTGACCCACACAGAGAGCAGGAAAGACCCAATTCTATCCCCGGCCTGTGTTATTCCCACCCGGTGTGCTACGGACCAAAACAGAGAGCAGGAAAGACCCAATTCTATCCCCGGCCTGTGTTAATCCCACCCGGTGTGCTACTGACCAAAACAGAGAGCAGGAAAGACCCAATTCTATCCCCGGTCTGTGTTATTCCCACCCGGTGTGCTACTGACCAAAACAGAGAGCAGGAAAGACCCAATTCTATCCCCGGTCGGTGTTAATCCAACCCGGTGTGGTACTGCCCCACACAGAGAGCAGAAACAATTCAATTCTTTCCCCAGCCTGTGTTAATCACACCCGAAATGGTACTCACCCACACAGAGAGCAGGAAAGACCCCATTCTATCCCAGCCTGTGCTAATCCCTCCCAGTGTGGTACTGACCCGCACAGAGAGCAGGAAAGACCCAATTCCATCCCCGGCCTGTGTTAATACCACCCGGTGTGGTACTGACCCGCCTAAAATCAGGAAAGACTCAATTCTAACCCCGGCCTGTGTTAATCCCACCCAGTGTGGTACTGAAACATACAGAGAGCAGGAAAGACCCAATTCTATCCCCGGTCTGTGTTTATCCCACCCGGTGTGATACTGACCAAAACAGAGAGCAGGAAAGACCCAATTCTATCCCCGGCCTGTGTTAATCCCACCCGGTGTGCTACCGACCAAAACAGAGAGCAGGAAAGACCCAATTCTATCCCCAGCCTGTGTTATTCCCACCCGGTGTGGTACTGACCCACACAGAGAGCAGGAAAGACCCAATTCTATCCCCGGCCTGTGTTAATCCCACCCGGTGTGGTACTGACCCACACAGAGAGCAGGAAAGACCCAATTCCATCCCCGGCCTGTGTTAATCCCACCCGGTGTGGTACTGACCCGCCTAAAATCAGGAAAGACTCAATTCTAACCCCGGCCTGTGTTAATCCCACCCAGTGTGGTACTGAAACATACAGAGAGCAGGAAAGACCCAATTCTATCCCCGGTCTGTGTTTATCCCACCCGGTGTGGTACCGACCAAAACAGAGAGCAGGAAAGACCCAATTCTATCCCCGGCCTGTGTTAATCCCACCCGGTGTGCTACCGACCAAAACAGAGAGCAGGAAAGACCCAATTCTATCCCCGGTCTGTGTTAATCCCACCCGGTGTGGTACTGACCCACACAGAGAGCAGGAAAGACCCAATTCTATCCCCGGCCTGTGTTAATCCCACCCGGTGTGGTACTGACCGACACAGAGAGCAGGAAATACCAAATTCTATCCCCAGTCGGTGTTAATCCAACCCGGTGTGGTACTGACCCACACAGAAATCAGGAAAGTTTCCATTCTATCCCCAGTCGGTGTTAATCCCACCCGGTGTGGTACTGACCCACACAAAAATCAGGAAAGATTCAATTCTATCCCCGGTCTGTGTTAATCCCACCCAGTGTGGTACTGACCCACACAAAGAGCAGGAAAGACCCAATTCTATCCCCGTTCTGTGTTAATCCCACCCGGTGTTGTACTGACCCACACAGAGAGCAGGAAAGAACAATTCTGTCCCCGGTCTGTGTTAATCTCACCCGGTGTTGTACTGACCCACACAGAGAGCAGGAAAGATTCAATTCTATCCCCGGTCTGTGTTAATCCCACCCAGTGTGGTACTGACCCACACAAAGAGCAGGAAAGACCCAATTCTATCCCCGTTCTGTGTTAATCCCACCCGGTGTGGTACTGACCCACACAGAGAGCAGGAAAGACCCAATTCTGTCCCCGGCCTGTGTTAATCCCACCCAGTGTGGTACTGACCCACACAGAGAGCAGGAAAGAACAATTCTATCCCCGGTCTGTGTTAATCCCACCCGGTGTGGTACTGACCCACACAAAAATCAGGAAAGATTCAATTCTATCCCCGGTCTGTGTTAATCCCACCCAGTGTGGTACTGACCCACACAGAGAGCAGGAAAGAACAATTCTATCCCCGGCCTGTGTTATTCCCAGCTGGTGTGGTACTGACCCACTCACAAATCAGGAATGATTCAATTCTATCCCCAGTCTGTGTTAATCCCACCTGGTGTGGTACTGACCCACACAGAAATTAGGAAAGATTCAATTCTATCCCCAGTCTGTGTTAATCCCACCCGGTGTGGTACTGACACACACAGAGAGCAGGAAAGACGCAATTCTATCCCCGGCCTATGTTAATCCCACCCAGTGTGGTACTGACCCACACAGAGAGCAGGATAGACCCAATTCTATCCCGGACTGTGTGAATCCCAACCGGTGTGGTACTGACCCACACAGAGAGCAGGATAGACCCAATTCTATCCCGGACTGTGTTAATCCCACCCGGTGTGGTACTGACCCACACAGAGAGTGGGAAGACCCAATTCTATCCCAGCCTGTGTTAATCCCAGCCGGTGTGGTACTGACCCACACAGAGAGTGGGATGACCCAATTCTAATCCGGCCTGTGTTAATCCCACCCGGTGTGGTACTGACCCACACAGAGAGTGGGAAGACCCAATTCTATCCCAGCCTGTGTTAATCCCACCCGGTGTGGTACTGACCCACACAGAGAGCAGGAAAGACGCAATTCTATCCCCGGCCTATGTTAATCCCACCCAGTGTGGTACTGACCCACACAGAGAGCAGGATAGACCCAATTCTATCCCGGACTGTGTGAATCCCAACCGGTTTGGTACTGACCCACACAGAGAGTGGGAAGACCCAATTCTAATCCGGCCTGTGTTAATCCCACCCGGTGTGGTACTGACCCACACAGAGAGTGGGAAGACCCAATTCTATCCCAGCCTGTGTTAATCCCAGCCGGTGTGGTACTGACCCACACAGAGAGCAGGAAATACCCAATTCTCTCCCCATCCTGTGTTAATCCCACCCGGTGTGGTACTGCCCCACACAGAGAGCAGGAAAGACCCAATTCTCTCCCCATCCTGTGTTAATCCCACCCAGTGTGGTACTGACCCACACAGAGAGCAGGAAATACCCAATTCTATCCCAGCCTGTGTTAATCCCACCCGGTGTGGTACTGCCCCACACAGAGAGCAGAAACGATTCAATTCTTATCCCAGCCTGTGTTAATCCCTCCCGGTGTGTTACTGAACCACACAGAGAGCAGGAAAGACCCAATTCTAACCCCAGCCTGTGTTAATTGTCCACCATCATTCACGGCTGGATGTGCCAGGACTGCAGAGCTTAGATCTGATCCATTGGCTATGGGATCGCTTTGCTCTGTCTATCGCATGCTGCTTATGCAGTTTGACATGCAAGTAGTCCTGGGTTGTAGCTTCACCAGGTTGACATCTCATTTTGAGGTATGCCTGGCGCTGCTCCTGGCAGGCCCTCCTGCACTCTTCATTGAACCAAGGTTGGTCTCCTGGCTTGATAGTAATGGGAGCGTGGGGGATATGCCGGGCCATGAGGTTAGAGACTGTGGTTGAGTACAATTCTGCTGCTGCTGATGATGTACCACCGGAATTAATGCTGGGGCCTCAACTTTTTACAATGCATATAAATGATTTGGATGAAGTGGCCGAAGGTATGGTTGCTAAATTTGCTGACGACACAAAGATAGGTCGGAAAGTAAGTTGTGAAGAGGACATAAGTGGGCTACAAGTGGATATAGATAGGTTAAGTGAGTAGGCAAAAATCTGGCAAACGGAGTGTAATGTGGGGAAAAGTGAAGCTGTCTGTTCTGGCAGGAAGAAGTTTGATAATGCATATTATCGGAATGGTGAGAGATTGCAGAGCTCAAAGATCAAGGGGGAACTGGGTGTCCTCGTGCATGAATTGTATAAGGTTCGTATGCAAGTTCAGCAAGTAATTAGGAAAACTAATAGAATGGTATCATTTATTGCAGGAGGAATTGAATGCAAACGTAGGGATGTTCTGCTTCAGCTATACAGGGCATTGGTGAGACCAAATCTGGAGTCCTATGTACCGTACTGGTCTTCTTATTTAAAGAAGGATGCAAATGTGTTGGAGGCAGCTCAGAGAAGGTTTACGTGGACTGATACTTGAAATAGGCGGTCTGTCTTATGAGGAATGTCTGGAAAGGCTAGGCTTATATCAGCTGGCGTTTAGAAGATTGAAAGCCGACCTGATTGAAATAAATAAGGTTCTGAGGTTGGGACAAAGCAAGTGAGGGAGACAGAGAGAGAGAAACCACGAGAGATTGAGAGAGAGAGCTCAGCGCACCTGCTGCTGAAACCCTCACCCATGCCTTTGTTATCTGGAGACTTGACTATTCTAACACAGTCCGGACTGGTCTACCACATCCTACTCTCTGTAACCTTGTGGTCATCCAAAACTCTGCTGCCATCTTCTAATTTACACCAAATTCTGTTCACCCAACATCCCTGTGCTCACTGACCTACATTGGCTCTTGTTCCAGTAACACCTCAATTTTAATAGTCTCACTCATGTGATCAAATCCCTTCATGGCCTCATCCCTCTGATTATCCCAATCCCCTGTCCATTTCCAATATTCCTGAAACTTGTTCATCTTAAACACTTTTTCAAATTACCTTTTTAAAGTGAGTTTCTTTCCGTCTGTCTCTCTCCCTGACCACACATTTCATCTCTCAAGCTCCACTGGTGCTGTGGAAGTTTGGATCCATAAAGTGGTGTGAGCTGCACTGCCGGTCACATCCAGCACATTGTACAGGACACCCAGGCTGGCCGGGGTGCTGGAGTGGGTGTAATGTGTGTGTGTCTGTCGCGTGAAGTGGGGTTTGAATATGGTGTCAATCAACCATTCTGGCAGCGTTGATGGACGTCTTTGAAACTTGGTCTGTGCATGGTCACTGACCGCCTGTGTTAGTCACTCTCAGCTGAACATACATTCACAGCACGAGGAACCCCCTCTAGTGTTATTTAAAATGACCAGGCATCCAACTTACTGGTGAGGGGCTTTTGACTTACTTCTGCTATTATAAAGTTAGTAGAGGTGCCGTGAATGGTTTTCTGGAGGTTGTATTGTAAGCTGCTGCAGACATTCAGGGAGGACAGAGAATTTGGTGACCCAATTCTGGACGAGGTATGGGGACTGTAGTTAGACTGTCTCTAGGTCTATAACATGATCAACAAATGGAGCAGAGGCTGCAGAGAGAGCTAAAGCTCTGGAAAAAAAGAGGAGGATTGGCCTCTGCCCTCCCCACCCTGGGTTTCCAAGAGCAAAAAGAGCAGTTGTCCCAATATTGAGCCCAGGGGAACACCACTGTATACTCCCATTGAGTCTGAACAACAACCTTTCACCACTTCTCTCAGTTTACTGTTCCTTAGCCAATGTTATATCCACACTGTCATTGTCCCTTTAGTTCCATAGCATTCATTTGCCTGACCTGTCTGCTGAATGACACTTGAACAAACGCCTTTTGAAAGTCCATATATATAACTTCAATCACACCACCCTCATCAACCCTCTCCATTGTTTTATCAAAGAACTCCATCAAGTTTACCTCACCACCACCTCCCTCTCTCCAATCCTCCACTGCTGTTAAATTATCAGACTGCTTGTCCGACTTCAGTACTGGATGAGCAGAAACTTCCTCCAATTAAATATTGGGAAGACTGTAGTTATTGTTTTCACTCCCCACTCCCCTTGCTATTGATTCCATCTCTCTCCCTGGTAACAGTCTGAGATTCAGACAGTCTGTTTGCCACCTTAGTGTCACGTTTAACCACGAAATGAGCTTCCAACCACATTTCTGTACCATCACTACAACCACTTATTTCTACCTCAGTGACAGTGCCTGATTTCATCTCTGTCTCAGCTCATCTGCTGATGAAACCTCATCCATGCCTTCGTTACATTTAGACTTGACTGTTCTTTTTTAAAAATTCTTTGGTTGAATATGGGTGTCCATGGGAAGGTCAGCATTTGTTGTCCATACATAATTGCCTTTGACAGCTTAGTGACTTGCTCGGCCATTTTAAGGTGCAGTTAAAAGTCACCCATATTGCTGTGGGTCTGGACTCACATGCAGACCAGACCAGGTAAGGACAGTAGTGAACAAGATGGTGTTTCACGAAAATCGATGATAGTTTCATAGCACCATGACTGAGACTAGCTTTCTGTTCCAGATGTCAACTCATTCCTGGCTTGTCTCAAGCATTCTACTCTTTGTAAACGTGAGGTCATCCAAACTCTGCTGCCCTTGTGTTGACTTGCATCAAACCCCATTCCCCAATCACTGACCGACATCAGCTCCCAGTCAAGCAATGTCCTGATTTCAAAATTCTCAACCGTGTTTCCAACTCCTTTCATGTCCTCACCCCTCCTTGTCTCAATAATCTCCACCAGCCGCACAACGCTTCAAGCTCTCAGAACTCCTTTAATCCTGGCTTATTGTGTATCCTTGATTTCATTATTGCACCACGGGCAGTCAGGTCTTCAGCAGCGTAGGCCCAAAGCTCTGGAATGCCCTCCCTGCACCTCTTTTTTTATTCTTTCATTCAATGTGGGCATCGCTGGGGGTGGGGGGGGGGCGTGGGGAGGAAAGCAGCATTTGTTGCCATCCCTAATTGTCCTTGACAAATGAATGGCTTGCTGGGACATTTCACGGGGCAGTTCAAGAGTCAACAACATTGCTGTGGATCTGGAGTCATATGTAGGCCAGATCAGGTACGGCTGGCAGATCTCCTTCCCTAAAGGACATTAATGATTCAGGTGGGTTTTTTTCCAACAAGTGATGAGAAATTCAAGCACAATTACTGAGAATAGCTTTCATTTCCAGATTTTTATTAATTGATTAAAATTATTAATTAATTGAATTTTAATTTCCACCAGCTGCCTTGCTGGGATCTGAAGCCAGAGCATTAGCCTGGGTCTCTGTATTACTAGTTCAGTGACAGTGTCACTGTTTCTGCCTCCCTGCATCACTTTCCTCCCTTAAGACACGACTTAAAATCTTCCTCTTTAACCAAGCTGTTGGTCAGCTTACTTCATATCTCCTGTTGCTTTTCGCGTCATGCTTTGCTTCATAATGCTCCTGTGAAGCACCTTGCAATCCAATGTTTTATTATATTAAAGGCACTGCATAAATATAGGTTGTTGTTGATGTTTGTCAGACACGGCTTGTCTTACAATATCGATGCTGCTTGCCATTTATTGACCTTGTTTTTGTCAAACAGTACTTTTGTCCTGGGTTGTGAACTGTGCACATTTCCCCACCTGTAATGTTAGATTGATTGGTCAATAAATATAGGGTTTTCTCCATCTCTCCTTTTTAAAAAAGGGTGGAACATTTACAACCCTCAAGTCTCTATCATCTTTCCCATATCAAAGGAGGATTGGAGATTCTGGACATGGTTTCTGCTATTTCCACCATTCCTTCCCTCAGCAACCCTCATGCATCCCATCCAGACTGGGTAAATGTTCCACTTTATTGTGGTACAAACAGTGTTAGATTGCAAGCTGTTAACTGAACCTGTTTGTTCAGAGACTGCAATGAATGTCAATCTCCATGGACCCTAATAGTATAACTGGAGCGTTTCCATCTTCTATTAATAAGTGATTAATTTCAATGTGTTATCCCATGGTGTCAGTGGAAGCATCAACCCGGACACTAACAGGGATCAGCAGCTCCAGAGAGAGGGAGAGAGAGAAGATAGATCAGAATCTGAGAGCAATAGATTGGAAAGTTTTAACAATGGACAGGAGTTTATCCTTTTGGTTTGACGAGCTTACTGCAGATCATGATTGGATAATGTGAGATTGGCAGATCTATTGTGCCCTTCAGATGATTCAATACATTTACGATCCCATCCTCGTTATCGTTGGTGTCCCTGGTATGTCTCTGAATCCAGGTATTCATTCTCTTATAAAAGCAAAATACTGCAGATGCTGGAAATCTGAAATAAAAACAAGAAATGCAGGAACCATTCAGCATGTCTGGCAGCATCTGTGGAAAGAGAGGCAGAGTTAACGTTTCAGGTCACTGACCCTTCTTCAGAACTCAAGAAGAAGGGCCACTGACCTGAAACGTTAACTCTGCTTCTCTTTCCACAGATGCAATCCAGACCTACTGAGTGGTTCCAGCATTTCTTGTTATTATTCATTCTATAAACCATGTTTAACTGCATAACTGATCTTATCATTCACTCTGCCCTCCTTGCTACTGTTGTTGTTCTTGGTCTATCTCTTTCTCCGGCTGTTATCTCTATAAACCATTGCGAATGGTATTACTGCTCTTTTTATTTACTGTCACATCTCTGTTGCTGTTGGCGTCCCTGTTAAGTCTCACTATCCAGCTATTGCATACAATGCTTTACTCACCTTGTTGTTAAAGTATTGGCGGAGATTGAAGCCATTGTTTTCAGTCCCCAACATACACTCTATTCTCTATCCAAAGAATTGGCACATATATGAGGCTGAAACAGACAGTTCACTTCCTTGCTGATCTCCTTGACCCAGAACGGAGTTCCAATACTGTATCCTGTCCATCACCAATCCTGTCTACTGTATCCTTTTCCTCTGCCTTACGCTATCTTAGGATACAAAAATGGCTTGGTGATAAGCGGCAGAGAGTGGGAGTGCAGGGTTGTTTTTCAGGTTGGAGGCTGGTGTCCAGTGGTGTGCCACAGGGATCGGTGCTGGGTCTTCTGTTGTTTGTCATATATATCAATGACTTGGATGTGAATGTAGGGGGCATGAGTAGTAAGTTTGCAGATGACACCAAAATTGGTGGTATAGTGGACAGTGAAGAAGGTTGTCTAAGTTTACAACAGGGTCTATAGATCAACTGGGAAAGTGGGCAAAGAATTGGCAAATGGAATTTAACACAGACAAGTGTGAAGTGATGCATTTTGGGAAGTTAAACCAGGGCAGGACATATGCAGTGAATGGCAGGGCCCTGGGCTGTGTTGTGGAGCAGAGAGACTTTGGGGTGAAAGTACATAGTTCCCTGAAATTAGCAACATAGGTAGACAGAGTGGTTAAGAAGGCATATGGCATGCTTGCCTTCATCGACCGAGGTACTGAGTGCAAGAGTTGGGACCCCATGTTACAGCTGTACAGAACGTTGGTTGGGCCACATTTGGAGTACTGTGTGCAGTTCTGGTTGCCGCTCTACAGGAAATATGTGATTTCGGGAGAGAGGGTGCAGAAAAGATCACAAGGATGTTGCCTTACTTGGACGGCTTGAGTTATAAAGAGAGATTGGATAGGCCTAGTCTGTTTTCCCTGGAACGAAGGAGGCTGAGAGGGGACACGATAGAGGTATATAAAATTATGAGAGGCATAGATAGGGTAGATAGCCAGAAACTGTTTCTCATGGTAGGGGTGACTAAAACTAGAGGGCATATATTTAAGGTGAGAAGGAGGAGGTTTAAAGGGGCTCAAAGGGGTAAATTATTCACACAAAGAATAGTGGGTATCTGGAATGAGCTGCCTGAGGAGGTGGTGGAGGCAGGAACAGTAGCAACATTTAATAGACATCTGGACAGGTACTTGAATGAACAAGGCATAGAGGGATATGGAATTAATGCAGGCAGGTGGGATTAGTATAGATAGGCATTATGGTCAGCATGGACATGGTGGGCCGAAGGGCCTGTTTCTATGCTGTACGGCTCTATGACTCTATGACTCTCTGCCTATATGCCCCTTAAACTACCATCTATCTCTTCGTTAATTCCATACCCGACTATCCTAATGCTACCCATGACAAGACACTTAGTTATAAACTCCAGCCCATCGCAAACTCTGCTGCCCATATCCTAACTCACACCAAACTCTGATCATCCACCAACTCTGTGCTCACTGACCTATATTGGTTCTTGGTTTAGTAGCACCACAATTGCAATATCCTTATTCTTGTGTTCAGATCCCTCTCTGACCATACCTCTCCAGTTAGTCCAATTTGCCTGTCCGTTTCCCATATTCGTGCATGTTGTTTCCCTTCGAGAATTCATCCAATTCACTTTTAAAAGTGAATGTTTGCTCCTTCTGTATCTCTCTGTGGATGCAATTACGGACTCGTTAGAGCCACTGGGGCTGAGGCTATGAATCCTAAAAGCCTTAAAATGGTGTGGGATGCACTGCCAGCCACTTGTGGCTCTTTCCAGTGGGGTTCCATGCTGAGCAGGGTGTTCCAGCAGCATTGGCACACGTCTTTGAAACTTGGTCTGTGCATGTCCACTGACCGCCTGTGTTAGTCACTCTCAGCTGAAAATACATTCAGCAGCACGAGGATTCATCTCTAGTGTTATTTAAACAATGTGATTTCTGATAACGATGAGCTGCACCAACATCATCAACTATCCACGCCTGGTCCATCTTCAGGCACGTGCAATACAGCCTCATCGGGTATCACCCCTCCTCCCACTCGGCTGGAGGTTGCGGCTGAATGGGAGATTGTGAGGCTGGAGCTCTCCCCTCACCTCAGCCACTCGCTCCGGACCTCGCCGCTCCTCTCCACTAACCCCCCTAGCCGACAGTGCTCCACTCACCCCCACTCCCCCTCCAGTTACTCGCTCCCTGCTTCCACACATTCCCCCACCAGGAACTCGCTCCGGACCTCGCCGGTCCTCTCCACTGCACTCCCCTGGCCGATTGTTACTCGCTTTCCCCATTCTCCCTCCAGTTATTCGCTCCTCGCTTCCCCCCACTCCCCCTCCAGTCACTCGCTTCGGACCTCGCCGCTCCCCACCCCTCCACTCCTCTGGCCGATTGTTCCCCGCTTCTTACCACCCTGTTCTCCAGTCACTTGCTCCGCACTTCCCCCCCATGCCCTCCAGTCACTCGCTCCAAGCCGAGCTGCTTCCCTCCTCTCGGCCACTTGCTGCTAATTCGCTATGTCACGAAGCTGTGCTCCTTGGTGCTAGCGGCTGGGCGGGGTGGTGTAATGGGGAGCAATTGACTAGAGAGCGGGTGGCGAGAGGAGGGCAACTATCTGTCAGGGGGGGTCGTGGGGAGCTGTGAGTTCTGGAGCTGGTGGCTGGGTGGCGGGGGTGGGGGATGAAGTGGGGAGCGATTGACCTGAGAGTGGGTGCTCAGGAGAGGGGAACAATCTGTCAGGGGAGTGAGGGAGAGCTGTGAGGTCTGGTGTTAGTGGCTGGGGTGGTGGTGAAGTGGGGAGCGAGTGACCCGACAGTGGGTGCTGAGGAGAGGGGAACAATCTGTCAGGGGAGTGAGGGAGAGCTGTGAGGTCTGGTGTTAGTGGCTGGGGTGGTGGTGAAGTGGGGAGCGAGTGACCCGACAGTGGGTGCTGAGGAGAGGGGAACAATCTGTCAGGGGAGTGAGGGAGAGCTGTGAGGTCTGGTGTTAGTGGCTGGGGTGGTGGTGAAGTGGGAGCGGGTGACCCGACAGTGGGTGCTGAGGAGAGGGGAACAATCTGTCAGGGGAGTGAGGGAGAGCTGTGAGGTCTGGTGTTATTGGCTGGGGTGGTGGTGAAGTGGGGAGCGAGTGACCCGACAGTGGGTGCTGAGGAGAGGGGAACAATCTGTCAGGGGAGTGAGGGAGAGCTGTGAGGTCTGGAGATAGAGGCTGAGGGGAGAAAGCGGGCTGTGGGGAGAGGGAGAAAGCGAATTGCTGATGTGAGGAGAGCGGGTCTTGGGGCGGGAGCGAGAGGCTGCATTTGGGTGAAATCAGTCCTGCTCAGTCATTTAATCGAATCACATTAAAAAACTGGCAGCACATTTTATACTCTGTTCGATTTCCAATGGAAATGTAATCATAAAATTCCTCTTGTACTGAATAGGATTATTGGAATATTAACTGGATCTTGAAGATTACTGTTAGTATCATATAACTGCACAGTAGCATTTTACTGGACTTCCTTCCAACTTAATGTAAGTTTAGTTTGCTGGAACGATCTAACAAGAAGTATTTCCTGTGACAAATTGAGCAGCGCCATCTTCAATCCTGGCAGCTACCTGAACGTCTCAGACTCTGACTTTCCAGTTGAAGAGTCTACATTTGTACATGAGCAAGTATTCCAGCACCTAGTGGTTGCATTGTCAGAAAACGCAGTCTTATTGAAAAAGACCAGGCATCCAACTTACAGTTGAGGGGCTTTTGACTTACTTCTGCTATTGTAAAATTAGTGGAGGTGCTGTGGATGGTTTTCTGGAGGTTGTATTGTGAGCTGCTTCAAATATTCAGGGAGGACAGAGGATTTGGATGACCCAACTCTGGATGAGGTATGGGGACAGTAGTTACAGTGTCCCTGGGTCTGTAACATGACCAACAAATGGAACAGAGTCTGCAGAGAGGGGAAGCTCTGCAAAGAGGGAGGAAGAGGGGGCTCTGACCTACCCATCCCAGGTTTTCCGAGAGCAATTTTCCTACCTGCACCTAACCCAGGAGCAGTGTGTGAGGTGATTCTGATTCAAGAAGAAAGTGGTTAGAGAGCTGTGTCACCTCCTGTAACACGACCTGGAGCCTCACACCAGGGTGAGGACGGAGCTGTCAGTGGCTGTTAAGGTCACAGTTTCATTGAACTTCTATATATCCGGATCTTTCCAGATGGGAGCATTTGACATATTCAACATCTCCTAGTCTGCTGTCCATTTATGTATCCGTTAGGTGACAAAGGCCATCTATGGCGAGTGAGGTGAATGCATCATTTTCTCCCTCAAACTCTTGAACTGCCTGTTGACTGTTTCCCTGATTATTGTTTCTAACCCCTGGCCATTGATATTGAACAGCATGGCCTGTAGGTGCTCGGACGGTCCTTACACACATTCCAGTATAAGTGTGTCACATTTACCACTCGCCAATCTTCTGTCACCTCGCCCATCTATAGAAGAATGTAAGATTTCGGAAAGCCCTTCTGCTAGCGACATACCCACTTCCTTTAGCCATCCAGACCAGGTGGATCATCTACTCTAAGCATAGCCAGCCTTTCCAGTACCTCCTCCCTCTGAATATTTACTCTATCCATTGCCTCTACTCTTTTGCTTCCACTGATATTTTGTAAGGTTCCTGTTACAACAGCGATATGAAGTAATCATTAGCTATTTTAACCTTGCCCTGTGCCTCTAAGCATATATACATGCTTTGTCCCGGATAGTCACCACCCACCTCGTCCTATCTAATTGATATCTACATGCCTGTAGAAAATGATTGCATTTCCTTTTAGAAGATTTCTGGGTTCTCTTTTATGTTGAATGTTAGTGAATGTTTAAGGTGGTGGATGATGTGCTGATCAATCGGGTTGCTTTGTCCTCGATGGTGTAAAACTTCCTGAGTGTTGTTGGAGCTGTACCCATCCAGGTAAGTGGAGAATTTTTCATTAAACTCCTGACTTGTGTGGCGCACATGCTACATGTCAATTATCAGCCCAAGGCTGGATATTGTCCAGGTCTTGCTGCATTTAGGTATGAACTACTTCAGTACCTGAGCAGGCACAAATGGTACTAATCATTGATGAATACTCCCATTTCTGACCTTATGATGGAGGGACAGTGATTGATGAAGCAGCTGAAGATGGTTGAGCCTAGGACACTACCCTGAGGAACTCCTGCAGTGATGTCCCGGGACTGATATAATTGACCTCTAACAACCACAACCATCTTCCTTTGCGTGAGGTATGAATCCAGCCAGCGGAAATCTTTCCCCCTGATTCCCATTGACTTCAGTTTTGCTAGGGCTCCTTGATGCCATACTCGGTCAAATGCTGCCTTGATGTCAAGGGCAGTCACTCCCACTTCACCTCTGGAGTTCAGCTCTTTTGTCCATGTTTTAACCAAGGCTGTAATGAAATTAGGAGATGAGTGGCCCTTGGGGAACCCAAACTGATCATCGCTGAGTGAATATTGGAGATTAAATGCTATTTGATAGTAATAATGATGAAACCTTCCATTACTTGTCTCATGAATCAGAGCAGACAGAAGGGTGGTGGAAGCATGGCTGTTGGAATACTTCCAACTTTCCCTTAAGGAGACGGCAAATGGACGTCCAGGCTGACGGTGAGGGCCCATATTTGGACTGTATCAGTCCGGCGTGGCGATCAGTGTCCTGGGCTGGAAGATGCATATTAAAACTGTACCAGCTCGGCATGCAGAAGTTCCTGGGGCTGTTTGACCCAGATTCACACTGCACCAGCTCGGCTTGGTGATCAGTGACCTGGGCTGGTTGACCCCTACTCGCCCTGTACCAGCTCGGCATGGTGATCAGTATCCTGGGATGGTTGTCCCGGATTCACACTGCACCAGCTCGGCTTGGTGATCACTGTCCTGGGCTGGTTGACCCATATTCACACTGTATCAGCTCGGCATGGCAATCAGTATCCTGGCCTGGTTGACCCATATTCACACTGCACCAGCTCGGCTTGGTGATCAGCACCCTGAAAAAAAGCAGGGATGTTATGCTGAACCTTTATAATGCTTTGGTGAGACTATTGTGTCCATTTCTGGTCACTATACGTTAGGAAGGATGTGAAAGTCTTTGCGTGGGTGTAGAGGATATTTACTGGAAAGGTTCCAGGGATGGGGGATTTTACCTACAAGGTTAGTATGGAAAATCTGGTGTTATTTTGCATGGAGGAAATGAGATTGAGGGGTGATATATTAGAGGTACACAAGATTATAGCAGGTATAGATAAGGTAGACAAAGAAATTCTGTTCCATGTAGCTGATGGTACAAGGACTAGAGATAAGGTTTGGGTAAGAAATGCAGTGGAAATGTGAGGATGAACTTTATTATGTACCGTGTGGTAATGACCTGGTAATCACTGCCCACAGGGATGGTGGAAGCAGAGACAGTGATCAATTTCAAAACGATATTGGATGGACACGTGAGGGAAATAAACTTGCAGGAATATGGGAACAGAACAGGGGATGGTTGTGACTGGATTGTTCTACAGAGAGCTGGCATGGACTTGACGGGTTGAATGGACTGCTTCAGTGCTGTAATGAATTACAATTACTACTGCTTTCACAGACTGTTCAATGGAGAGTGCAGGAGGGTATGCCCGCAGCAGCACCAGGCATACCTCAGAATGAGGTGTCAACCTGGTGAAGCGACAACACAGGACTACCTGCATGCCAAACTGTGTAAGCAGCATGTGATAGACAGAGCTAAGCGATCCCATAACCAACGGATTATATCTAAGGTCTGCAGTCCTGCCACATCCAGCCATGAATGATGGTGGACAGTTGAACAACTAACTGGAGGAGGTGGCTCCACAAATATCCCCATCCTCAATGATGGGGGAGCCCAGCACATCAGTGTAAAAGATAAGGCTGAAGCATTTGTATCAATCTTCAGCGGGAAGTGCCGCTGGAAGCTTCCCATACTTTACTTTGTATTCTCCATTCACAACACTTACCTTAACAATTTCAAACTTAAGTCAAAAGAAAGAAAACAAAGGAAATAAATTACTTCAGTGGTTTTGATCTGTTTGTTCTTCAGATGTCTTTCAAACAACTGGAATTAAAACTGAAAACAGAGGTGAATTCTCACAAATAAGCATTCTAACTCCAAACAAAATGTTTAAACCTGTAGTAAACTTCAGTCTGAGTCAACCACGCCCATGGATAGGTCTCTCTCTTTCTATTTCTCTTCCCCCTGCACCTCTCTCTCTCTCTCTCTCCTCTCTCTCTCTCTCTCTTTCTTTCCCAGCACAAAGCAATTGCTATTTAACACTCCAACATCCATGTTATAGTAACTTTTAACCTCCCCACTCACACCAATTTAAAATCCAACTGTACACACATGTTAAACAGCCAACTACTTTCAGACAACATGCAGGACCAGACGAGAGAGGGTTAACTGACCGTAATAGACACTGGCATGAGACAGACAAAGAAATCACACTGAAAACTTCAAATACACAAACAGAAACTAACTCACACACCATCTTTTCCTTTTGTTTTCCTCACACAGTGTTTCAGCCTCACTGTGGCTCCGAAACATTTCATTTCCTTTGATATCTCAACTGTACTAGTGACTTGGTGGGATTGACAGCAACAACCTGTTCTATTCTGTGTTGTCACCACTTTAACGGGACAGACTGACAAGGACAACACCTTAACGAGACAGAATGGCAAGGACGCTACCTTAACGGGACAAAATGACAGGGGAGTCACCTGAACGGTACAGACTGGCAAAGGCATCAACTTAATGGGACAGACTGGTAATGGCGTAATATTAACGGGATAGTCTGGTAAGGGTTATCCCTCTCCATCATTGTTCTCCTCCGAGGCCTCCTGCTCCGTTTCAGTATCACCTGTGTGATACTCTGCTTTTTGTGATGGCTGCTACAGCTGCCTGGGTGCTGCTTTCCCCTCTGGGTTTACAGTCACTGAATGGTAGACCTGTACTGTGCATGGCCTGTCTTCTGGTGGGATCAATCCTGTAACTCCCTAAGGACACCTCTGGAATCCTCTAACTTCTGGGTCACTGGACATTATCCTGTGTAACAGTAGCAATATGTTTCTCTGCTAACTCTCACTGCTGCTGAACTGCACAAGCCTGTCCTGCATTAAGTGTCTGTTGTTGTATAGTGACAGTAAAGGACACTAGCTTATTGTGTAACTCCTGTAGCTGTGTCTGCTGCTGCTGCTGTTTCTGTTCACTTTGAGCGACTATTTCTCTCACCTGTGACTCTATCACTTCCTCATCGCACTGTGCACGGTGTGATGCTGCACATGGAGGCAGATTTAAAGCCTTCTCACCTTTCCGATGTTCAGCCAAGACCTGTGCGTGGATAAACTTCACTATCTTTTTTAAATGGAACGTGTTCATGCTTCCATACACAGTGTCCTAACAGGGACTGGATACTGACCATATTACACTTAGTGCTTAACTCTTCCTCATATGTTTCCAGCGACCCTTCTTCCCATTGTATTTTTGTGACATAATGTGTATTTAAAGAGACATCACTGGGTCAGTATAATCTGCCATCCCTCAAAAGAGTTTATCCCGGCAAGAATTTTCACTTGTCAAACGAATGTTCCTATATTTGTGAAACTTGCTCCAACACCCTCGGTTTGCATAGCAATCAAAGTCCCGGATTTCAGCACCACTTGTAAGATCTGGGGTTTGGCTTAATTGAATTGTCAGACTTAGGTCAATTACAATGACAGTCTGCGTTGGGAGATCAGATCTAAAAGGAACTTGCAGCTCAGACTAGCTATAAAAACACGTGAGTACACGGCTGCTTCCACAAGTTTCACAGACTTAATGAAGTTCTCCACAATAAGCAGAACATGGTGATACTGAGAAAAGGGCAGTGGTCAGCAGTTGGCTTTACAATGGAACATTGGTCCTCAACCACCGGTTAACTGTGGAATCTTGTCTCTTCATTGAAGTCTATCTTCTGTCACCTTCTTGATGATGATGTGCGCTTTTGGGGTCTTACAAGTTATTACTTGATGCACCTTTCCCAGCTTGATTCTGTTCCATATTAGGCAAAAGCCTGTTTCTGTTCATTTGATTGGTCAGTCATTAACTAACTACCCTTCCATGATGGTACTTCGAGCCTGGTTTAAGTCATTGCCATTGTCATTCAGTGGGGAGCGGGGTGGGGGGGAGGTGCCTCCAGATTCCAGCTGCATTGACTCTATGAATTCCTTTACAAAAGGTCAAATCTGACCCGGTGCCATCCTGCTGTGGCTATTCAACCACAGTGGCCACTTAATGGCATTGATATGTACTTATCTCATTTCACAGCTTCCTGGCCACACGGGGATTGTTTTATACCAGTTAATAAGCTAACAGTCCCATTTGGATAATCTGCAGTCTAACGACTTTTAAATAACAGGTCTCAACAGGTCAGGACTTGTCCAGAAGTTTAGCTAACATCATTCGTTGTGGTTATGTTACATACAGAATACTATTTTAACCGTGATACTGAAGGATATGACAACTAAGTTCTAACAGTCCTATCATAAAATAAACTCAATCCTACAATTTTGTCCCAACAAGGACGGAGATATCCATCTTTGTGTTTGCAGACAGCGGCCACTACTGCCCACTGTTGACTGATTGTGTCTGAAGCTGTTGGGTTTTAGCTAAACACAGGGCATTTGTTTTATTCGCTCATTCTTGGGATGTGAGCGTCGCTGTCTAGGCCAGCATTTATTGACCATCCCTAATTGCCCTTGAGAAGGTGGTGCTGAGCCCACTTCTAGAACCACTGCAGTCCATGTGAGGTAGGTACACCCACAATTCCGTTAGGAAGGGAGTGCCAGGATTCTGACGAAACAACAGTGAAGGAATGGCGATGTAGTTCCATGTCAGGATGGTGTGTGACTTGGATAGGAACTTGCAGGTGGTGGTGTTCCCATGTATCTCTGCTCTTGTTCTTCTCGGGGGTAGAGGTCGCGGGTTTGGATGGTGTAGTCAAAGGAGCTTTGGTGTGTTGCTGCAGTGCATCTTGTAGATGGTACACACTGCTGCCACTGTGCATCAGTGGTGGAGGTATGAATGTTGTAGATGGTGTGCCAATCATGTTTGTTGCTTTTTCCTGGATGGTCCTGCGCTTCTTGACTGTTGTTGGAGCTGCACCATCCAGGCAAGTGGAGAGTATTCAATCACACTCCTGACTTGTGCCTTGTAGATGGTGAACATGCTTTGCAGAGTCAGGAAGTGAGTTATTCGCCACAGGATTCCTAGCCTCTGACCTGCTCTTGTAGCCACGGTATTTATATGGTTACTCCAGTTCAGTTTCTAGTTCAGTTTCTAATCAATGGTAACCCTCCAGGATGTTGATTGTGGGGATTCAGTGATGACAATGTCATTGAACGTCAGGGGGAGATGACTAGATTCTTTCTTGTTTGAGATGGCCATTGCCTGGCACTTGAGTGGCACGAAAGTTACTTGCCACTTATCAGCCCAAGCTGGATATTGTCCAAATATTTCTGCATCTCGACATGGTTTGCTTCAGTATCTGAGAAGTCACGAATGGTAAACATTGTGCAATCATCAGTGAATATCCCCACTTCTGACCTTTTGATTGAAGGAAGATCATTGATGAAACAGCTGAAGATGGTTGGGTCTCGGACACTACCCTGAGGAACTCCTCCAGTGATGTCCTGGAGCTGAGCTGATTGACCTCCAGCAACCACAGCCATCTTCCTTTGCGTTAGGTATGACTCCAACCAGCGGAGAGTTTTCCCACTGATTCCTATTGATTCCAGTTTTGCTCGGGCTCCTTGATACCATACTCAGTCAAATCTGCCTTGATGTCAAGGGCAGTCATTGTCACCTCTCCTCTTGAGTTCAGCTCTTTGGTCCGTATTTGTACCAAGGCTGTATTGAGAACAAGAGCTGAGTGGCCTTGGCAAAAGCCAAACGGAGCGTCAGTGAGCAAGTTATTGCTAAGCAAGTGCTGCTTGATGGCACAGTTAACACCAGGGGAAGTGCTGGCTTCGTGGTAATGTCTCTGGCATAGTAATCCAGAGGACCAGGCTAGTACTCTGGCGACACGAGTTTGAATCCTACCACAGCAGATAGTGAAATTTGAAGTCAATTAATAAAATCTGGAATTAAAAAAAGTTGGTATAATAGTGCCATGAAACCTTTGTCAATTGTTATAAAAAAAACATCTGGTTCACTGATGTCCTTCAGGGAAGGAATTCTGTCGTCCTTACCTGGTCAGGCCTACATAAGATTCCAGATCCACAGCAATGTGGTTGACTATGAAATGGCTGTGCAAGCCGCTCAGTTCAAGGGCATTTAGGGATGGGCAATAAATGCTGGCCTAGCAAGCGATGCCCACATCCCATGAACGTATGAGAACATCTTCCATCACTTTGCTGATTATTGAGAGTAGACTGATGGGGTGGCAGCTGGCCAGTTTAGACTTGTGCTGGTTTTTGTGTACAGTTAATGCATTTTGGGAGGACTAACAAGGCAAGGGAATATACAATGGATGGTAGGATCCGAGGAAGCACAGAAGGTCAGAAGGACCTTGGTGTACTTGTCCATAGGTCACTGACGGCAGCAGCACAGGTAGATAAGGTGGTTAGGAAGGCATATGGGATACTTGCCTTTATTAGCAAATGCATAGAATATAAGAGCAGGGAGGTTATCATCATAATATATAAAACACTAATTTAGCCACAGCTGGAGTACTGTGTACATTTTTTGTCACCACACTATAGGAAGGATGTGATTGCACTGGAGAGGGTGCAGAGGAGATTCACCCGAATGTTGCCTGGGTTGGAGCATTTCAGCCATGAAAAAAGACTGAAAAGGCTAGGGTTGTTTTCCTTGGAACACAGAAGACTGAGGGAGGACATGATTGAGGTGTACAATATTATGGGGGACATAGGTGAGGATAGGTTCGATAGGAAGAATCATTTTTCTCTTCGCGGAGGGGTCATGAACCAGGGGACATAGATTTCACTTGAGAGCCAGGATGTTCAGGGGGTTTTGAAGAATTTTCTTTTCACCCAGAGGGTGGTTGGAATCTGGAACGCACTGCCTGAAGACGTGGTGGAGGCAGGAAGCCTCACAACATTTAAAACCTATTTAGATGAGCACTTGAAACGCCATAGTACACAAGGCTACGGGTCAGAAAAATGGGATTCGAATAGTTGGGTGCCGGATGCCCAGCACAGACACGATGGGCCGATGGGCCTGCTACTGTGCTGTGTAACTCTATGACACTATGTCACACTTGGGCAATTTTCCAGATTGCCGGGGAGATGCCAGTTTTGTAGCTGTATTGGAACAGCTTGGCCAGCGGCGTGGCAAGTTCTGGAGCACATGTCTTCAGTATGTTGTCAGGGCCCATAGCCTTTGCAGTATCCAGTGCCTTCACTCATTTCTTGATATCACGTGGAGTGAATCGGATTGGCTGAAGACTGGCATCTGTGATGCTGGGGACCGCAGGAGGAGGCTGAGATGGATCATCAACTCGGGACTTCTGGCTGATGATTGTTGCAAATGCTTCAGCCTTATTTTTAACACTGATGTGCTGGGCTCTCCCATCACTGAGGATAGGGATATTTGTGGAGCCACCTAATCCAGTTGGTTGTTTAATTGTCCACCACCATTCACGGCTGGATGTGACAGGACTGCAGAGCTTAGATCTGATCCGTTGGTTTCGGATCACTTTGCTCTGTCTATCGCATGCTGCTTACGCAGTTTGGCATGCAGATAGTCCTTGGTTGTAGCTTCACCAGGTTGACACCTCATTTTGAGGTATGCATTGTGCTGATCCTGACATGCCCTCCTGCACTCTTCATTGAACCAGGGCTGATCTGCTGGCTTGATGGTAATGGTAGAGTGGGGAATATGCCGGGTCATGAGGTTACAGATAGTGTTTAAGTGCAGTTTTGCTGTCGCTGATGACCCACAACGCCTCAGGAATGCCCAGTTTTGAGTTCAAGGATCTGTTTGAAATCTGTCCCATTTGGCACAGTGATAGTGCCAGACAACACGAAGGAGTGTATCTTCAATGTGAAGACGGGACTTTGTCTCCACAAGGACTGTGCGATGGTCATTCCTACCAATATTGTCATGGACAGATGCATCTGTGACCGTTACGTTTGTGAGGACGAGGTCAAATAGGTTTTTCCCTGCTGTTAGTTCCCTCACCACCTGCCGCAGACACAGTCTAGCAGCTATGTCCTTTAGGACTCTGCCAGCTCGGTCTTTAATGGTGCTACCGAGCCATTCTTCCTGATGGACATTGAAGTACCCCACCCAGAGATCATTCTGTGTCCCTGTTACCCACAGTGCTTCTTCCAATTGCTGTTCAACATGGAGGAGTACTGACTCATCAGCTGGGGACGGGGAATGGGTGATAATCAGCAGGAGGTTTCCTTGCCCATGTTTGACCTGATGCCGTGAAGCTTCATGGGGTCTGCAGACATGGGTCTATCCTGCTGCTGGGAGATGACATACCCGGGATGGTGATGGCACTGTCTGGGACACTGTCTGTAAGCTCTGATTCGGTGAGCATGACTATGTTTTCTGCTGCTTGACTTGTCTGTGGGACAGTTCTCCCAACTTTGGCTCAAGATCCCAAATGTTTGTAAGGAGGACTTTACAGGGTCGACAGGGCTGGGTTTGTCTTTGTTGCTTCTGGTGCCTAAGTCGATGCCGGGTGGCCTGTCCAGTTTCATTGCTTTTCTTAGAT
The DNA here is from genome assembly GCF_036365525.1 of Heterodontus francisci. NCBI lineage: Eukaryota > Metazoa > Chordata > Chondrichthyes > Heterodontiformes > Heterodontidae > Heterodontus > Heterodontus francisci. The sequence goes on along the minus strand of NW_027142076.1, from coordinate 1,694,674 downwards.
TTTGTAGCCGTTTCGTACAACTGAGCAGCTTGCTAGGCCATTTCAGAATCAACCAGATTGCTGTGAGTCTGGAGTCACATGTAGGCCAGACCAGGTTAGGATGGCAGATTTCCTTCCCTAAAGGACATTAGTGAACCAGATGTGTTTTTACAACAATTGACATTAGACACCATTAGAATAGATATTTTAATTCTAGAGTTTTATTAAAGATTAGTGATGTCAGAGTATGTCTTGTTTTGAAATACAAATAAACTAGAAATTCTCCAAGCAGCAGTTTGTAAGACGTCAGAAATGTAAGGGATTTGGATTGTTTAATTGTCCTGTGGTTTAAAATATGTATGTGACCAGGAAGGAAATCTGCTATTGCTTGTGCTGATAACAATCCTGAGGCATCTGAAACATCCACAAGGGGTGATGAAATTACTGAAGGAAATGTAAACACATGCTCGCCGTCATGGCAGTCTGGACATCTGGATTACGAGTTCAGTGACATTACCACGACACCTCTGTCATTGCCTCACCGCCACACGTTCCTTGATTAAGACACTACATAAAACCTTCCCCTTTGACCAAGCTGTTGGGCATCTGGCCTCATATCTCAAGCTGTGTCACATGTCATTCTTTGCTTTATAATGCTCCTGTGAAGCACCTTGTCATGTTTTATTACATTGAAGGCACTGTATAAATATAAGTTGTTGTTGACGTTTACCAGACATACATGACTTGTCTTGCTGCAGTCCATTTGCTGTCGATTGTTTTTATTCTCAAGCAGCGAATACTTTTGTCCTGGGATGTGAACTCTGGAAATTTCCCAGTCAGTGATATTAAAAAGACTGATCAGTAAATACAGAGTTTACTCCATCACTACTTTTTTAAATCCAGGTGCAACATTTACAACCCTCCAGTCCACTGCCACGACTCCCATCTCCAAGGAGGATTGGAAGAATCTGGCCAGTGCATCTGCTATTTCTACATTTTCCTCCCTCAGCAACCCTCCTACATCCCGTTCAGACTGGGTAAATGTTGCAGTTTATTGTGGCAAACAAGTGTTGGATTGAAAGGAGTTAACTGAACCTGTTTGTTCAGTGTCTGTAATTAATGTCAGTCTCCATGGACCCTAGTTGTGTCACTTGAGGTTGTTCCTCTTCTATTAATAAGGGACTCCTTTCAATGTGTTATCACATAGTGTCAGCGGGAGGATCACCTCCGGCACTAACAGGGATCAGTGGCTCCAGAGAGTGGGAGAAGATAGATCAAAATCTGAGAACAATAAATTGGAATGCTACAACAATGGATCAGAATCTGAGAACAATAGATTGGAATGTTACAACAATGGATCAGAATCTGAGAACAATAGATTGGAATGTTACAACAATGGATCAGAATCTGAGAACACCAGGTTGGAATGTTATAACAATGGACAGGAGTTTCTCCTCGGATCTTTACTTTCTTTTTACATATTATAATTGGCTACGATTAGAGTATCGGATACTATTAGCACTTGAGATAATTCAATATATTTACTATCCCATCCTGGCTATTGTTGGTGTCCCAGGTAAGTCACTCTATAAAGCTATTAATTCTATAAGCCATATTTACCTACACTACTGTTCTTGCCATTTATTCTGCCCTCCTTGCTGCTGCTGCTATTCCTGGTAAATCTCTACCTCCAGCTATTAGCTGTCAAGCCATTGCTAATTACCGTTCTTGTAATTTCATCGCTCATCTTGGTTGCTGTCTGTGCCCCTGATAAGGCTCTATTTACCGCGAGGAGATCTGTAAAATCTGTTTCACTGAAATACTGTTCTGCAATGTATATTTTGGGAAGACGGAAGCCAGTGTCATTGGTCACAAACTCCATCCCCTGTTTGTGAAACACATTCCCCTCCCTGCATAATGTCTGAGGCTGAAACAGACTGTTTACAACCGCTGTGTTCTATTTATACCTGAGCTGAGTTCATCTCCATGTTCGTTCCATCACCAGCCCTGACGACTACAACCTCTGTAATGTCACCTGGCCCCACCTCTGCCTTTGTCTATCTGCTGAACAAACACTCATCTGTGCTTTTGTTCAATTCACACTTGACTATTCCAATTCTATCCTGGTCACCCTGCCAGTTGTAAACCTCTATAAACCACAGTCAATCCAGAACTCTGCTGCCTGTATCTTAACTCACACCAAATCCCCATCACCCATCACCCCTGTGCTCACTAATCTACTTTGGCTCCCGGTCTGGCAGCACCTTAATTTTAAGAATCCCGTTCTTGTGTTTGAATCTCTCCATGACCTCACCCCTCTAATTACTCCTATTCCCTGTCCATGCCCATATTCCAGAAAATCTTTTGCCATCAATTCTATTTTCATGTCCCCATTTAAAGTGAATTTCCTTCCCGCTCTGTCTCTCCCTGGTGGCGATTTCCAGCTCTTACAGCACCACAGTTGCCCACACTGTGGAAGCCTGGATCCATAAAAGGGTGTGAGCTGAGCTTCCAACCACTTCTGGCATGGCCTGCAGCGTGGCCTGCACCATGTCCCATGCTGTGCAGTGCTCTATCCCGGGTCAACAATGTGTGCACTAGTAGCATGAGGAGTTGTGGAATGTCATGTCAAACTGCTATTTCAGCAGCTTTGATGTACGTCTTTGAAACTTGGTCTGTGCATCTCCACCGACTGCCTGTGTTAGTCACTCTCAGCTGAACATACATTTAGCAGCACGAGGAATACCCTCTAGTGTTATTTAAAAGGACCAAGCATCCAACGTACAGGTGAGGGGCTTTTGACTTACTTCTGCCATCGTAAAGTTAGCGGAGGTGTTGTGGATGATTTTCTGGAGGTTGCGTTGTGAGCTGCTGCAGACATTAAGAGAGGACAGAGGATTTGGTGACCCAACTCAGGACGAGGAATGGGGACTGTAGTTACAGTGTCTCTGGGTCTGTAACATGACCAACAAATGGAGCATGGACTGCAGAGAGGGGAAGCTCTGCAAAGAGGGAGGAGGAGGGGGCTCTGACCAACCCACCCTTCGTTTTCCAACAGCACATTTCTTACCTAAACCTAACCCAGGAGCAGGGTGTGAGGTGGCTCTGCTTCATTAAAGAGGTGGTCACAGAGCTGTATCTCCGCCTGCAACACAACCTGGAGCCTCACACCAAGGTGAAGACGGAGCTGTCAGTGGCTGTTAAGGTCACAGTTTCCTTGAACTTCTATGCATCTGGATCTTTCCAGAGTGGAGCGGGTGCCCTATCCAACATACATTCATAGACAGTGATAGTCATAGAATCATTTACCACACAGAAGGTGCCCATTCGGTCCATCGACACAATGCCGACTGTCTCTGGAGCAATTCAGTCATTCCCACGAGCCTGCTCAATCCCCACAGCCTTGCAAGTTCACTTCCTTGATGCTCCCATCCAATTTTCTTTTGAAATTGGAAGGAAGTAAAGCTGGTAACAGGTGGCAAAAAAGTAGAGAGTGACTTTAAAAGGCAGGTGAAACAAAGGTGAGCATCAACTAGAATGAAGAATGTGAAGAAGACACAGTTAAGGGCACTGTACCTGAATGCACGCAGTATTCGGAACAGGGCCGATGATTTAAAGGCCCAAATAGAGGTAATCGGGTATGGTCTGATTGTCATAAGGGAAATGTGACGACAGGGTGACCAAGGCTGGAACTGAATATTCAAGCATGTTCAACATTTACGAAGGACATGCAATAGGAATTGCTGTTGCACTGATAATAAGGGATGGGATCAGTACATTAGTAAGAGAGGATCTCAGGTCTGAAGAACAAAATGTAGAATCTGTTTGGGTGCAGCTTAGAAACAGCAAGGGGCTGCAAACATTGATAAGAGTTGTTTATAGTTTATCCAACAGTAGTGGTAGTGTGGGACATGGCATTAATCAGGAGATTAGAGAATCAAATAGCATGGCTAATAAAGTAATCACGGGTGACGTCAATCTTTATACAGACTGGGTAAACCTAATGAGAACTAATACTGTGGAGGACGAGTTTCTGGAGTGGGTTTGGCATGGTTTTTTAGAGCAGTATTTTGAGGAAGCGACTACAGAAAAGTCTATTTTAGAGCTAGAATTATGTAATGAGACAGCGATAATTAATAGTCTCATTGGAAAAGAGCTTTTAGGGATGAGTGTTAGGGATATGTTCCTGTGAAAATGAGGGATAGAAATGGCAAGGTTAGGGAACCATGGATGACAGGTGAAATTGTGAAACTAGCTGGAGGAAAAAAGTAGCATACAGGCGGCTGAAGAAAGACGAAGCTTTGATAGAATATCGGGAATGTAGGACCAATCTGAAACGAGGAATTAAGAGGGCTAAAAGGGGTCATGAAATATCTTTAGCAAACAGGGTTAAGGAAAATCCCAAAGTCTTTTATTCATATATAAGGAGTAAGAGGGTAACTAGAGAAAGCATTGGCCCACTCAAGGACAAAGGAGGAAAGTTATGCGTGGAGTCAGAGAATATGGGTGAGATTCTAAACGAGTACTTTGCATCGGTATTCACCGAGGAGAAAGGACATGACGGATGTTGAGGTGAGGAACAGATGTTTGATTACTCTAGGTCAAGTCGGCATAAGGAGGGAGGAAGTGTTGGGCATTCCAAAAGGCATTCAGGTGGACAAGTCCCCAGGTCCGGATTGGATCTATCGCAGGTTACTGAGGGAAGCGAGAGAGGAAATAGCTGGGGCCTTAACAGATATCTTTGCAGCATCCTTAAACACGGGTGAGGTCCCGGAGGACCGGAGAATTGCTAATGTTGTCCCCTTGTTTAAGAAGGGTAGCAGGGATAATCCAGGCAATTATAGACCGGTGAGCCTGATGTCAGTGGTAGGGAAGCTGCTGGAGAAGATACTGAGGGATAGGATCTATTCCCATTTGGAAGAAAATGGGCTTATCAGTGATGGGCAACATAATTTTGTGCAGGGAAGGTCATGTCTTACCAACTTAATAGAATTCTTTGAGGAAGTGACAAAGTTGATTGATGAGGGAAGGGCTGTAGATGTCATACACATGGACTTCAGTAAGGTGTTTGATAAGGTTCTCCATGGTAGGCTGATGGAGAAAGTGAAGGCGCATGGGGTCCAAGGTGTACTAGCTAGATGGATAAAGAACTGGCTGGGCAACAGGAGACAGAGTGTAGCAGTGGAAGGGAGTTTCTCAAAATGGAGACGTGTGACCAGTGGTGTTCCACAGGGATCTGTGCTGGGACCACTGCTGTTTGTGATATACATAAATGATTTGGAGGAAAGTATAGGTGGTCTGATTAGCAAATTTGCAGACGACACTAAGATTGGTGGAGTAGCAGATAGTGAAGGGTACTGTCAGAGACTACAGCAGAATATAGATAGACTGGAGAGTTGGGCAGAGAAATGGCAGATGGAGTTCAATCAGTGCAAATGCGAGGTGATGCATTTTGGAAGATCCAATTCAAGAGTGAACTATACAGTAAATGGAAAAGTCCTGGGGAAAATTGATGTACAGAGAGATTTGGGTGTTCAGGTCCGTTGTTCCCTGAAGGTGGCAACGCAGGTCAATAGAGTGGTCAAGAAGGCATACGGCATGCTTTCCTTCATCGGACGGGGTATTGAGTACAAGAGTTGGCAGGTCATGTTACAGTTGTATTAGACTTTGGTTCGGCCACATTTTGATAACTGCGTGCAGTTCTGGTCGCCACATTACCAGAAGGATGAGGATGCTTTGGAGAGGGTGCAGAGGAGGTTCACCAGGATGTTGCCTGGTATGGAGGGCGCTAGCTATGAAGAGAGGTTGAGTAGATTAGGATTATTTTCATTAGAAAGACGGAGGTTGAGGGGGGACCTGATTGAGGTGTACAAGATCATGAGAGGTATGGACAGGTTGGAAAGCAATTAGCTTGTTCCCAGAGTGGGGGATTCAATTACTAGGGGACACGAGTTCAAAGTGAAAGGGGAAAAGTTTAGGGGGATATGCGTGGAAAGTTCTTTACGCAGAGGGTGGTGGGTGCCTGGAACGCGTTACCAGCGGAGGTGGTAGACTCGGGCACGATAGGGTCTATTAAGATGTATCTAGACAGATACATGAATGGGCAGGAAGTAAAGAGATACAGACCCTTGGAAAATAGGCGACATGTTTAGATAGAGGATCTGGATCGGCGCAGGCTTGGAGGGCCGAAGGGCCTGTTCCTGTGCTGTAATTTTCTTTGTTCTTTGTTTTTTTTGTGACCATAATATTACAACATTTCACATTGTTTAACAGTGAAGTAGTTCAATCTAAAGCGTGACTGAGGTGGATTGGAAAAATACATTGAAAGGTATGAAAGTACATAGGCAATGGATAGTCTTTAAAGGAATATTACGTAGTCTACAGCAACTATACATTCTTGGAAGGCACAAAAAACCCAAAAGTCAAGGCAGTCAACCGTGGATAACAAAGGAGATTATGATGATGTTCAATGTGGGAAAGTAAGGTAATCCACTTTGGAAGGAAGAATGAAAAGGCAGATTATTATTTAGATGGTGGAAAACTACAAAACACTGCAGTACAGAGGAAGCTGGGTGTTCTTGTGCCTGAAACACAAACGGTTAGAATGCAGGTGCAACAAGTAATTAGGAAGACGAATGGAATTTTGGCCTTTATTGCTCAGGGGTTAGAGTTTAAAAATAGGGAAGTATTGTTCCAACTGTACAAAGTGTTGGTGAAGCCAGACCTGGAGTACTGTGTACAGTGTTGGTCCCCGTATTTAAAGAAGGATGTACTAGCATTGGAGGCAGTTCAGAAAACGTTCAATGGGCTGATTCCTGGGATGAAGGAGTTGCCTTATCAAGAGCAGCTAAACAGGTTACGCCTGTATTCTCTTGAGTTTCGAAGAACGAGAGGTGATCTCATTGAAACTTACAAAATACTTAAAGCGATAGACAGGGTCGATGCAGGTAGGATGTTTCCCCTAGTTGGGGAGTCTGGAACCAGGAGACACAATGTCAAAATAAGGCAGAAGCCACTTAGGACGGAGATGAGGAGAAATGTCTTTCCTCAGAGGATTGTCAATCTTTGAAATTCCCTACCCCAGAGGACTGTGGAAGCTTCGTCATTGAGTATGCCTAAAGTGGTGATTAACAGATTTCTAAATACAAATGACCAAAGTGATATGAGGATAGTGTAGGGGAAAAGACATTGAAATGGAAGGTCAGTCATGATTATATTAAATGGTGGGGCAGTCTCGATGGTCAGAGTGGACGACGGCTGCTCCTATGTCCCTATTCTACCATTGGTGGCTGTGCCTTCAGCCGAAGCTCTGGATTCTCTCCCTGAACCATTAATACAGTAAGTTTCACAGAGTCCGGTTTTAGGGAGCACTGCTTGTGCAGAGTAGTAAATACAGTAAAGTTAATGAGTGACTGAATCTTAAAGATATAAGAGTTGTGGTAAATGATTGTTTTTCAGGCTGCAGGAAGGTAGACAGTGGTGTTCCCCAAGGGTCAGTGCTAGGACCACTGATTTTTTATTGATATGTATTAGTGATTTGGATATTGGAATACAGAGCAATATTTCAAAATTTGCTGATGATAGCAAACTTGGAGGCAGGGCTGACAGTGAGGTTGATACTGATCAATGTAACAGGATATAGATATGCGAGCAGAATGGGAAGGCAAGAGGCAGATAGAATTTAATACAGACAAGTGTGAGGTGATACATTTTATCAGAAGTAACAGGGAGAGGCAATATACAATTAATGATGCAGTTCTAAAGAAAGTGCAGAGACAGAGGGACATGGGGTTCATGTACATAGATGCTTGAAGGTGGCAGGACATATTGAGAGAGTCGTTAGTAAAGCATATGGGATCTTGGGCTTCATAAATAGAGGTAGTGAATACAGAAGAAGGAAAGTTATGCTGAACCTTTATAAAGTTCTGGTTAGTCCACAACTGTACTACTGCATCCAGTTCTGTTCATCACACTTTATGAAGGATGTGAGGGTCCTTCACAGGGTGTAAAGGAGATTTACCAGAATGGGTCCAGAGCTGGAGGATTTTGGTTACAAGGTTAGTCTGGAAAAGCTGGGATTGTTTTCCTTGTAGTAAAGGAGATTGAGGGGAGATTTGATAGAGGTATACAAGATGATGACATGTTTGGATAAGGTAGACAGGAAAAGATGTTCCCATTAGTTAATGGTGCAAGGACTAGAGTTAAGGTTGTGGGCAAGAGATACAGGGGGATGTGAGGAACAACATTTTTACACAGCGAGAGGGAATGGCCTGGAAATCACTGCCTACGAGGGTGGTGGAAGCAGAGATGCTGAATGACTTCAAAAGGATATTGGATGGACACTTGAGGGAAATAAACTTGCAGGAACATGGAGACAGAGCTGAGGAATGAGACTGACTGGATTTATCTAGGAAGAGCTGATTTGGACTCGATGTGCCGAATGGCCTCATTCTGTGCTGAAATAACTACGACTCCACGACTCTCAATGGAGGATAACGAGGGAAAATGTGGAATTGTCCATTTTATCGTAAGAATATAAAAGAAACATATTATCTGAATGGTGAGAGATTGCAGAGCTGGACGATGCAGAGGAATTGGGTGTCTTCGTGCATGAATTGTATAAGGTTATTATGCAGGTACAACAGGCAATTAGGAAACTAATCGAATGTTATCATGTATTACAGAAGGAATTGAATACAAAAGTATGGAGGTTATGTTTCATTTATACAGGACATTGGTGAGACCACATCTGGAGTTCTGTGTAGCTTACTGGTCTCCTTATTTAAGGAGGATGTAAATGTGCTGAAAGCAGTGCAGAGAATGTTTACTAGACTAATACCTGGAATGGGTGGGTTGTCTCATGAGGAAAGGTTGGACAGGCGAGGCTTATATCAGCTGGAGTTTAGAAGATGAAAAGGCGACTTGATTGAAACGTAAGATTCTGATTGTGGGATAGAGTAGGTGAGGGCCACAGAGAGAGAAACAGAGCGAGAGAGAGAGAGAGACAGCTCAGCTCATCTGCTGCTGAAACCCTCACCCATGTGTTTGTTATCTCGAGACATGACTATTCTAACACACTCCTGGCTGCTCTCCCACATTCTACGATCTGTAACCTTGTGGTCATCTAAAACTCTGCTGCAATCTTCTAATTTACACCAAATTCTGTTCACCCAACATCCCTGTGCTCACTGACCTACATTGGCTCTTGGTTCGGTAACACCTCAATTTTAATAGTCCCATCATGGGATCAAATCCCCCCATGTCCTCAGCCCTCTGATTATCTCAATCCCCTGTCCATTTCCAATATACCTGAAACTTGTTAATCTTAAAGTCTTTTTATAATTCCATTTTTAAAGTGAGTTTCTTTCCCTCTTTCTCTCTCCCTGCCCACACATTTCATCTCTCCTGCTCCACTGGTGCTGTGGAAGTTTGGATCCACAAAATGGTGTGACCTGTACTGCCGGTCACATCCAGCACATTGTACAGGACACCCAGGCTGGCCGGTGTGATAGCGTGGGTGTAACCTGTGTGTGTCTGTAGTGTGAGGAGGGGTCTGAATTGACGTCAATCAGTCATTCCAGCAGCTTTGATGTACGTCTTTAAAACTTGGTCTGTGCATGTCCACTGACCACCTGTGTTAGTCATTCTCAGCTGAACATACATTCAGCAGTATAAGAAATCCCTTCTAGTGTTATTTAAAAGGACCAGACATCCAACTTACAGGTGAGGGGCTTTTGACTTATTTCTGCGATTGTAAAGTTAGTGGAGGTGCTGTGGATGGTTTTCTGGAGGTGTGTTGTGAGCTGCTGCAGACATTCAGGGAGGATAGAGGATTTGGTAACCCAACTGTGGACAAGGTATGGGGACTGTAGTTACAGTGTCTCTGGGTCTGTTACACGACCAACAAATGGAGTGGAGGCTGCAAATAGGGAAAACTCTGTAAAGTGGGAGGAGTAGGGGGCTCTGCCCTACCCACCCCGGGTTCTACAAGAGCAAAAAAAGCAGTGGTCCTAATACCGAGCCCGAGGGAACACCACTGTATACTCCCATCGAGTCTGAACAACAACCTTTCACCACTTCTCTCTGTTTACTGTTCATTAGCCAATGTTATATCCACACTGTCACTGTCCCTTTAAACCATAGGGTTCAGTTTTCCTAACCTGTGTCTTGAATGTCACTTGATCAAACACCTTTTGAAAATCCATATCTATAACTTTAATCAGACCACCCTCAGCAACCTTCTCCATTGTTTTATCAAAGAACGCCATCAAATTTACCTCAGCACCACCTCTCTCCACTCCTCAACTGTTGTTAAATTATCAGACTGCTTATCCGACATCCAGTACTGGATGAGCAGAAATTTCCTCCAATTAAATATTGGGAATACTGAAGCCATTGTTTTCACTCCACACTCCAACTCTGCTTCCTTGCTATTGATTCCATCCCTCTCCCTGCTAACAATCTGAGATTCAGACAGTCTCTTTGCAACCTTGGTGTCACATTTCACCACAAAATGATCTTTAACCTCATTTTCAGGATATCATTACAGCCGCCTATTTCCACCTTAGTAACATCACCCGACTTCACCCCTGTCTCAGCCCATCTGCTGCTGAAACTTTATTCATACATTCGTCACCTCTAGATCTGATTATTCCAACTCACTCCTGGCTGATCTCCCAAATTCTACTCTCTGTAAACTTCAGGTCATCCAAAACTCTGCTGCCCATGTCTTAGCTCACACCAAGTCCCGTTCATCTATCACTGACCGACATTGGTTCCCAGTCAAGCAATGTCTTGATTTTAAAATTCTTATCCTTGTTTTCAGATCCCTCCATGGCCTCACCCCCCGCCCCATATCTCTGTAATCTCCTCCACCTCCACAACCCACCGAGATATAGGTGCTCCTCTAATTCCGGCCTCTTGTGCACCCGGATTTTAATCACTGCACCACTGGCGACTAGGTCTTCAGCTGCCTAGGCCCAAAGTTCTGGAATATCCTCACTGCACTGTTTTTTTTTCATTCGTTCATGGGATGTGGGTGTCACTGACAAGGCCAGCATTTTTTGCCCATCTCTAATTGCCCTTGATGACTGAATGGTTTGCTGGACCTTTCAGCATTCACTTTGGAGTCAACCACATTGTTGTGGGTCTGGAGTCACATGGAGGCCAGACCGTATAAGGATGGCAGATTTCCATTGCTGAAGAACATCAGTAAGCCAGGCTGTTTTTTTTATGACGATCATTGATAGCATCATGGCACCGTTGCTGAGAATAGTTTTCAAATGCAGATTTGTATTAATTAATTGAATTTTAGCACATATTGAATTTTAAATTGCACCAGTTACCACGGTGGGATTTGAACCCATGTCCTCAGAGAATCAGCCTGATCCTCGGTATTACAATTTTGGTAATATTACCACTCCGCTACGGTCACCGCCTTTCCGTCTCGCTTTCCTCCTTTCAGGTACTCCTTAAAACCTATCTCTTTGTTCAAGCTGTTGGACATCTGATCTAATATCGCCTGTTGTGTCTCAGTGTCATACTTTGCTTCATAATGATCCTGAGAAGCACTTTGGGATGTTTTATAACATTAAAAGCACTATATAAATATAAGTTGTTGTTGAGGTTTGCCAGACATGCTTTGTCATCACCATATCCCTACTGCTGTCTATTTATTATTCCATGTTTTTCAAAGCAATGAATATATTTGTCCTGGGTTATGAAATTTCCCCATCAGTGACATTAAACTGTCTTGTCAGTAAAGACAGTGTCTACCCCATCTCTCCTATTTTTCAAATAGGGTGTAACATTTACAACCCTCCAGACCTCTGTCACAACTCCTATATCCAAGGAGGATTGAAAGATTCTGTCCAGTGCCTCCGCTATTCCCACCTTTCCTTCCCTCAGCATCTCTCATACATCCCATCCAGACCGGATAAATGTTCTACTTTATTGTGGTACAAACAGTGCTGGACTGAAAGGGGTTAACTGAACCTGTTTGTTCAGTGACTGGAATTAATGTCAGTCTCCATGGACCCTAATTGTTTCACTGGAGGGTTTCCATCTTCTATTAATATGGGAGTCATTTCAATGTATTATCACATAGTGTCAACAGGAGCATCAAACCCGGCAGTAAGAGGGACCAACAGCTCCAGGCAGAGGGAGAGGCTAGATCAGAATCTGAGAACAATAGATTGTAATGTTACAACAATGGACAGGATTTTCATCTGGCAATTTGACGCTCTTTCCACATATTATGACTGGTTCTCATTAGACTATCGGATCTTTTTAGCTCTTCAGATTATTCAATGTATTTACTATCCCATCCTCGCTATTGTTGGTGTTCCTGGTAAGACTCTTTATCCAGCTATTAATTCTATAAACCGTGTTTAACTGCATTACTGCACCTGACATTTTCTCATCCCTCTTTGCTGTTGTTGTTACTCCTGGTGAGTCTTTGATACAGGCTGTAAAGTCTACGAAGCATTGCTAATTTTGTTACTGGTCGTGTAATTTTCTCTCTTGGTGTTGCTTCTTTTAATGTTCCTGGTAAGATCCTATATAGAGCTAGCAGATCGTTGTTGTGCCTAATCTGCACTTTCTCTTAAAGAATTCACAGAAGCGGACTGGTGGAAGGTATATCAATGTTTATTCACACATTAAATCATCAGGTACAAGCATTAAATACTTGCACGTTATACTACCCGTCAAGTCACGAGGTGATCAGTCTCAGACTTGCGGCTGCCCTTTTGTTCTCTGAGTCCTTGACTCAGGGAACCTTCTTGACTGTTCTTCCCTGGGGCTCTCGTGCCGTCACCAGTTTCAGCCATTGTCTACTGTGAGTCTAATCATATCTCGTGTCCATAGCAACTCTTTTATCTGGTTCGTGCAAGGATGCTGTCTGGGAGAATCTCTCTCTTGTTTCAGCCTGTTTTTCTGTACTGTCTACAATTCCTTGGCCATCTGTTTGCTGTGCTCCTTTCTATCCAGCCCCCACTATGTTTCAAAACGTTGTGCATTGTTGTGTGACGAGTCCCTTTGTTTCAACTAAGTTCTTTTATTTTTTTCTGAGTCTACAGCCCTCCACGCCCTCCTTTGATCCTGCAGGGCTATGCACAAGGGATCACACTCTCCTGTCTCTTCGGTAGTACACTTGTGCAATTACAATTTCATTGTTAATGCAATATCCTAAGTAGTGTAATGTTAAAGAAAGCACAATTTAAACATCATTGTTACATAATTAATCACTTGTGTGATCATAATACAGTCGCAATTTAATTTGTAGAATACATTTGTCATTCATTAATTCATTTTAAGTATCTACCAATAGTTATACAACTACCCTCGTGTTACATATTTAATTGTCTAGCTTTTTATAGAACAAGTTTGAATACTGATTGCCTTTAAGGTAGCTGTCCAACCTGCATTCATACATCCTCGCACATTCCTTCATCAATTTCTTAAGTTTCCGAATTAAGTATGTCACATATATCACCATGATACCCGAAACAACGATCAGGACATGGGAAATAATTGTAAACCAGGGGTGTATCTGCACGTTTGACCCCAATTTCCATAAGCCCTCCCACCAGGTAGAATCATTTATCTCGTCAATCTCATCTTGTATTATCTTCCACTCTTGTTCCAGATTGTAGTACACTACAGCAATGGTTTCTAGTTGCTGCCTCTCTTGACCCAAACGTATGGGCAATGGCTGAATAGTATATTCATATTCCCGGAGGTAATTTATCAAGTCGTCCTTAACACTTTGTGTCACAGTTATCGTTTCTGTCTTTCTTTTCTGTATTCTACAAATCCATCTTCTCTACTCTAGTTGGTATTTGTGGGTATAAAAGAAACGTACTTTTCCTCATCAGACAAATCCGGTTATGTCCATACTGGTACTCCTTCATCGTGGTGGTTAAGCAATATCTCCCCTTTCCCTTATAGGCCACATGGGGTAACCTGATAATGCCTTCCTAGTTTCCATGGTGCAATTTACAGTGGTATTAAATCCACACTTCTATTCTGCTGTTTTATATGTATGTATATATTTATATATACTGACAGTATGTCCGTGTGCTACAGTTTGACCGAGTACCTACCTCTGCGGTGAGGACACATGACCACCTGGTTTTCCAGACTACACTTAGACAAAGTTGTCCCAATTATCTCCTTTCCAATGTTCACAATATAGGTCAATATATCATAGTATTTTCTGTAATCCTTTCCCCTTTCCTCGCTGCATCTACTATTCTCTGCAGTAATGGGGCAGATGGAAATGGTTTGCCATCTGCTGACACAAAACGTCTCACTTCCCACAGAGGTAGGTACTCGGTCAAACTGATACACACGTACATACTGTCAGAATTTATATCAAGCAGTGGGGGAAACATGTGTGGTTGTGTCACCACAAAGCGACTGCAGCTAGTTCTGAACGCCCCCCGTCGTCAATAAGTGACTAAAGACAAACAAGCAGGTTCAGCAAGCAATAAGAGGGCTAATGGTATGTCCGCCTTTATTGCAAGAATATTTGAGTACAGAAGTAGTGAAGGCTTTCTTCAATTGTACAGAACATTGGTTAGACCTCACCTGGAGTACTGTGTGCAGTTTTGGTCCCTTTACCCGAGGAAGGATATTATTGCCATCGAGAGAATGCATGAAAGGTTCACCAGACTTGTTCCTGGGATGGAAGGACTGCCCTATGAAGAGTGATTGGGCAAACTGGGCGTGTAGTCTCTAGAGTTTCGAAGAATGAGAGGGTATCTCTTTGAAACCTACAAAATATTTAAAGGGATAGACAGGGCAGATGTCGGTAATATGTTCCCCATTGTTGGGGAGACTAGAATCAGCAGACACACTTTCAAAATAAGACGGAAGCCACTTAGGACTGAGCTGAGGAGACATTTCTTTACTCAGAGGATTGTGAACTTTCGGAATTCTCTGCTCCAGAGAGTTGTGGAAGCTCAGTGATTGAGTCTGCTTAAAGTAGAGATTGACAGATTTCGAAGTACCACTGACAGAGAGGGATATGGGGATAATGTGGGAAAAAGGCATTGAAGTGGATGATCAGCCACTATCATATTGAATGGCAGAGCAGGCTTGATGGGCTGAATGGCCTACTTCTGCTCCTATGTTCCTAAGCTGCTTAACTCATTCAGACTCGAGGCAGTTTAGTCAGGCTGCTTTTGGAGCGTTTGGAATTTTTGCTGGGACACCGCTGGTACTATCTCATATGCGTCCAAGATAGAATTTTTAGTTATCGCATAATCTGATGAACTTTCATCTGACAACAATGAATAAACCTCATGGGCTTTTCCTGTTACTTTGTTTTGTAAAAACAGTATCTAGTTCTCTGCCAGCCATTTCAGCTGCTTTGCAAGCTTTTCAAAAGTGATGAAAAATTCTGCCACATCCTCCTCATTCAACTTTAGAATGAACTGGGTGAACTTTAAGAGCTCAGCACATTGTCCTGGGCGAGGGGCAGCTCCATCACTAGCTGTGTCTTCACTAGGTGTACTGGGTCTTCCTCTAGTTGTTTGAGCCGCCTTAACTCCCTTTCCTCCTTCTCCTTCTGGAACAATCTTATTTTTTCCCTTTCTTGACAATCACTCTGCTCTTTCTTGCTCTCTCTGGAATTCTAATTCTAGTCTATTCTGTTCTAGTTTTACCTTAGCGAACAATACCCAACCTGTTAGTGATCTAAACCTGTTTGAGTATTCAGCTTCAAGTGAAAAATGGTTGGCCACAAGTCTTAGGATTTCGGGTTTCCTAGCTTTTGGACAGAGAGTAATCCCTAACTGTCCAGCTACATTACTCAACTTTTCAACAGAGAGAGCTTTTAACATGTCCCGAGTTACTTCACTCTGTATGTCACTCCTTTTTGCCAATGGAACTCCTTTACTCAAAAAGGGAGGGAGACAGAAACTACAGGCCAGTTAGCTTCACATCTCTCTTGCGGGAAATGTGAGACGTTATTATTAAAAACGTAATCGCAGACAGTTAGAAAAAAAATCAAAGTAATCAGGCAGAGTCAGCATGGTCTTCTGAAAGGGAAATCGTGTTCAATCAATTTGTTGGAGTTCTTCGAAGTAATAACATGTACTGTGGAGAAAGGGGAACCAGTGGATGTACTGTACTTAGATTTCCAGAAAGCATTTGATCAGGTGCCAGATCAAAGGTTAATGTGGAAATTAAAAGCTTATAGTGTAGGGGGTAACACACT
Organism: Heterodontus francisci; assembly: GCF_036365525.1. Classification (NCBI taxonomy): domain Eukaryota; kingdom Metazoa; phylum Chordata; class Chondrichthyes; order Heterodontiformes; family Heterodontidae; genus Heterodontus; species Heterodontus francisci. Next base: position 1,678,470 of record NW_027142076.1, on the reverse strand, counting down.
GGCATTGATAGAGGATTGAACAAGAACAATGAACAAAGAACAGTACAGCAAAGGAACAGGCCATTCGGCCCTCCAAGCCTGCGCTGATCTTGATGCCTGCCGAAACTAACACCTTCTGCACTTACGGGGCCCATATCCCTCTATTCCCTTCCTAGTCATATATTTGTTAGGATGTCTCTTAATCGTCGTTATCATATCTGCTTCCACCACCTCCACCGGCAGCAAGTTCCAGGCACTCACCACCCTCTGTGTAAAAAACTTGCCTCGCACATCCCCTCTAAACTTTGCCCCACTTACCTTAAACCTATGTCCCCGAGTAACTGACTCTTCCACCCTGGGAAAAAACTTCTGACTATCCACTCTGTCCATGCCGCTCATAACTTTGTAAACCTCTATCATGTCGCCCCTCCACCTCCGTCGTTCAAGTGAAAACAATCCGAGTTTTTCCAACCTCTCCTCATAGCTAATGCCCTTCAGACCAGGCAACATCCTGGTAGACCTCCTCTGTACCCTGTCCAAAGTCTCCACGTCCTTCTGGTAGTGTGGCGACCAGAATTGCACACAATATTCTAAGTGTGGCCTAACTAAGGTTCTGGACAGCTGCAACATGACTTGCCAATTTTTATACTCTGTGCCCCGACCGATGAAGGCAAGCATGCCGTATGCCTTCTTGACTAGCTTATCCACCTGCGTTGCCACTTTCAGTGACCAGTCGAACTGTACGCCCAGATCTTTCTGCCTATCAATACTCCTAAGGGTTCTGCCATTTGCTGAATACCTCCCATCTGCATTAGACCTTCCAAAATGCATTACCTCACATTTGTTTGGATTAAACTCCATGTACCATTTCTCTGCCCAAGTCTCCAACCGATCTATATCCTGCTGTATCCTCTGACAATCCTCATCATTATCTGCAACTCCACCAACTTTTGTGTCATCTGCAAACTTACCAATCAGACCAGCTACATTTTCCTCCAAGTCATTTATATGTACTACAAACAGCAAAGGTCCCAGCACTGATCCCAGTGGAACACCGCTAGTCACATCCCTCCATTCAGAAAAACACCCATCCACTGTTACCCTCTGTCTTCTGTGACCAAGCCAGTTCTGTATCCATCTTGCCAGCTCACCTCTGATCCCGTGTGACTTCACCTTCTGCACCAGTCTGCCATGCAGGACCTTGTCAAAGGCTTTACTAAAGTCCATACAGACAACATCCACCGTCCTTCCCTCATCAATCATCTTCGTCATTTTCTCAAAAAACTCAATCAAATTAGTAAGACACGACCTCCCCCTCACAAAACCATGCTGTCTCTCGCTAATAAGTTCGTTTGTTTCCAAATGGGAGTAAATCCTGTCCCGAAGAATCCTCTCTAATAGTTTCCCTACCACTGACATAAGGCTCACCGGCCTATAATTTCCTGGATTATCCTTACCCCTCTTCTTAAAAAAAGGAACAGCATTGACTATTCTTCAGCCCTTTGCGACCTCCCCTGTTGCCAGTGAGGATGCAAAGATTTCTGTCAAGGCCCCAGCAATTTCTTCCCTTGCCTCCCTCAGTATTCTGGGGTAGTTCCCATCATGTCCTGGGGACTTATCTACCTTAATACTTTGCAAGACACCCATCACCTCCTCCTTTTTGATAATGAGATGACTGAGACTATCTGCACTCCCTTCCCTCGGCTTATCATCCACTCCTTCTCCTTGGTGAATACTGATGCAAAGTACTCATTTCGCACCTCACCCACTTCCTCTGGCTCCACGCATAGATTCCCATCGCTGTCATTGAGTTGGCCAACCCTTTCCCTGGTTACCCTCTTGCTCATTATATATGTATAAAAAGCCTTGGGATTTTCCTTAATCCTTTTCACCAATTACTTTTCATGACCCCTTTTAGCCCTCCTAACTCCTTGCTTAAGTTCCTTCCTACTATCCTTATATTCCTCAAGTGCTTCAGCTGTTCCTTGCCTTCCAGCCCTTACAAATGCTTCCTTTTTCTTTTTGACAAGGCTCACAATATCCCGTGTTATCCAAGCTTCCCAAAACTTGCCAAACTTCTCTTTCTTCCTTACAGGAACATGCTGGTCCTGGATTCTAATCAACTGACGCTTGAAAGGCTCCCACATGTCAGAATAAAAGCAAAATACTGCGGATGCTGGAAATCTGAAACAAAAACAAGAAATGCTGGATTCACTCAGCAGGTCTGGCAGCATCTGTGGAAAGAGAAGCAGAGTTAACGTTTCGGGTCAGTGACCCTTCTTCGGAACTGACAAATATTAGAAAAGTCACAGATTGTAAACAAGTGAGGTGGGGGTTGGGCAAGAGATAACAAAGGAGAAGGTGCAGATTGGACCAGGCCACATAGCTGACCAAAAGGTCACGGAGCAAAGGCAAACAATATGTTAATGGTGTGTTGAAAGACAAAGCATTAGTACAGATTAGGTGTGAATATACTGAATATTGAACAGCAGCAAGTGCAAACCTGAAGAAAAACAACCTGAAAAAAACAGTGGGTAAGCAAACTGAACAAACTAAGATGAAATGAAATAAATGCAAAAAAAGATTGTAAAAAATGTAAAAAGGAATGTAAAAAAAAAGGAAGAAAAAATTACTAAAAATGACTAAAAATGAAAGTAAAGTGGGGGGCTGTCATGTTCTGAAATTATTGAACTCAATGTTCAGTCCGGCAGGCTGTAGTGTGCCTAATCGGTAGATGAGATGCTGTTCCTCGAGCTTGCGTTGATGTTCACTGGAACACTGCAGCAATCCCAGGACAGAGATGTGAGCATGAGAGCAGGGGGGAGTGTTGAAATGGCAAGCAACCGGAAGCTCAGGGTCCTGCTTGCAGACTGAGCGGAGATGTTCCACAAAGCGGTCACCCAGTCTGTGCAGAGGTAGATAGATTCTTGATAAGAAAGAGGGTGAAAAGATATCGGGGTAAGTGGGATTGTGGCGTCGAGTTTGCAGTCAGATTAGCCCTGATCTTATTGAATGGCAGAGAAGGCTCGAGGAGCCGAGTGGCCTACTCCTGCTCTTAATTCCTATGTTCATATGTTCGTATGCTCTGGCTTCAGAAGGTACTGGCTTCGAATGTGGACATTTTAGTGTTCTAGCAGTGAAAGCCACATTAAAATCTGCAATGAAATGATTTATTTTTCTCAGAGTCAATTGTTTTTACCACTTCTCTGGCCACAGGAGAGGTGCCAGAGGACTGGCGAATAGTGAATGTGTTACCATTATTCAAGAAGCAGGGATAAATCATGTAATTACAGGCCAGTGAGTCTAACATTATTGGTAGGGAAACTACTGGAGAAAAAATCTGACAGACTGGATTAATCTCCACATGAAGAGGCAGGGATTAATCAAGGATAGTCAGGCTTTGTCAGAGGGAGATCATATCTCAAAATTTGACTGAATCTTTCAAGCAGGTGACTAGATGTGTAGATGAGGATTTTTGATAAGGTCCCGCATGGGACTAGGGTTAAGAAGTACTTAAGAAGTCCCAGAGTACTTAAGGAAGTGTCCCTAGAAATAGTGGATGCATTGGTGGTCATCTTTCAAGATTCTATAGACTCTGAAGCAGTTCCTACAGATTGGAGGATAGATAATGTAACCCCACTATTTTAAAAAGGGAGGTAGAGAGAAAACATGGAATTATATACCAGGCAGCCTGACGTTGGTAGTGGGGAAAAATCTATAGCACATTCTCAAAGGTTTTATAGTACAGCACTTTCAGAACAGTGGTGGAATCGGACAGTGGCAGCACGGATTTACGAAAGGGAAATCATGCTTGACATATTTACTAGAATTCTTCGAGGATATAACTAGTAGAGTTGATGAGAGGGAGCCAGTGGATATGGTTTATTTGGACGTTCAGAAGGCTTTCGACAAAGTCCCACATAAGAGTGCAGCGTCTAAAATTAAAGCACATGGGATTGGAGGTAGTGTATTGCGATGGATAGAAAATTGGTTGTCAGACAGGAAACAAAGAGTAGGAATAAACGGGTCTCTTTCTGAATGACAGGCAGTGACTAGTTGGGTACCGCAGGGATTGGTGCTGGCAACCCAGCTATTCACAATGTATATTGATGATTTAGATGAGGGAACTAAATGTAATATGTACAAATTTGCAGATGACACACAACTAAGTGGGAGGATGAGTTGTGAGGAGGATGCAGAGTGGCTTCAGGGTGATTTGGAAAAGTTGAGTGAGTGGGCAAATGCATGGCAGATGCAGTATAATATGGATAAATGTGAGGTTATCCACTTCGGTAACTAAAACAGGAAAGCAGATTATTATCTGAACGGCTATAAAGCGAGAGAGGGGAATATGGAACGGCTATAAACTGAGAGAGGGGAATATGGAACGAGACCTGGGTGTTCCCGTACATCAGTCGCTGAAGGTAAGCTTTTAGGTGCAACAGGCGGTAAAAAAGGCAAATGGTATGTTGGCCTTCATAGCGAGAGGATTCGAGTACAGAAGCAGGGATGTCTTGCTGCAATTCTCCAGACCCTCGGTGAGGCCACGCCTGGAATATTGTGTGAAATTTTGTTCTCCTTGTCTGAGGAAGGATGTTCTTGCTATCGACGGAGTGCAGCGGAGGTTTACCAGACTGATCCCTGGGATGGTGGGACTGACGTCTGAGAAGAGATTGAGTCAGTTAGGATTTAACAAGAGTTCAGTAGAGTGAGGGGGAATCTCATTGAAACCTATAAAATTCGAAAAGGACTTGAAAGGGTAGATGCAGGATGGATGCTCCCGATGGTGGGGGAATCCAGAACCAGGGATCATTGACTAAAGATACGGGGTTATCCTTTCAGGACTGAGATGAGGAGACATGTCATCACACAGAGAGTGGTGAGCCAGTGGAATTCGCTACCACAGAAAGCGGTTGAGGCCAAAACATTGTATGTTTTCAAGAAGGAGTCAGATAGAGCTTTTGGGTTGAAAAGGATCAAAGGATATGGGGGGGGGGCGATGGGGAGAAGCAGGAACAGGTGACTGAGTTGGATGATCAGCCATGATCATAATGAATGGTAGAGCAGGCTCGAAATGCCGAATTGCCTGTTCCTGCTCCTATATTCTATGTTTCTAAGGTAGGAGCCCATGGGATCCAGCGCAATTTGGCAAATTGGATCCAAAATTGGCTTATTAGCATGAGGCAGAGGGTGATGGTCGAGGGTTGTTTTTGTGATTGGAAGCCTGTGACCAGTGGTGTACCACAGGGATCGGTGCTGGGACCATTGCTGTTTGTAGTATACATCTATAATTTAGATGTGAATGTAGAAGTAAGTTCACAGATGACACAAAAATTGGTGGTGTCATAAATAGTGAGGAGGAAAGCCTTAGATTACAGGACGATATAGATGGGCTGGTAAGATGGGCAGAGAAGCGGCAAATGGAATTTAATCCTGAGAAATGTGACGTGATGCGTTTTAGGAGGACTACCAAGGCAAGGGAATATACAATGGATGGTCGCACGCTGGGAAGTACAGAATGTCAAAGGGATATTGGTGGACTTGTCCAGAGATCACCGAAGCAGGCAGCACAGGTGGTTTGGAAGGCATATGAAATGCTTGCCTTTATTAGCTGACGCATAGAATATAAGAGTGGGGAGGTTTTGATGGAGCTGTATAAAACGCTAGTAAGGCCACAGCTGGAGTACTGTGTATAGTTCTGGGCACCACGCGATAAGAAGGATGTGATTGCACTGGAGAGGGTGCAGAGGAGATTCACCAGGATGTTGCCTGGGCTGGAGTATTTCAGCTATGAAGAGAGACAGGATAGGCTCGGGTTGTTTTCCTTAGAGCAGAGAAGGCTGAGGGAGCGGGGGGGGGGGGGGGACATGATTGAGGTAAACAAAATTATGAGGGACATTGATAGGGTAGATAGGAAGAAACGTTTTTCCCATAGCGGCGGTGTCAGTAACCCGGAGAGTTGATTTAAGCTAAGGGGCACGAGGTTTAGAGGGGATTTGAGGAAAAGTAAATCACCCAGAGGGTGGTTGGAATCTGGAATACACTGTCGGAAGGGGTGGTAGATGCAGGAACACTCACAAAATTGAAGAAGTATTTAGATGAGCACATAAAACGCCATAGCATACAAGGTTATGGGCGAAGTGATGGAAAATGAGATTAGAATGGATAGGCTTGATAGCCGACACAAATACAGTGGGCCAAAGGGACTGTTTCTGTGCTGTTTAACTCGGTGACTCTGACACTTCCAATTTCTCGTTTGTCATTGGGTTACGATCTCTAGAACCTCCACATTTCTGTTACAGCCATTTGAGACTTATATCCACCGAAATTTACAAATGACAGAGACGAATTGATTGAAACATATATGATCCTGAGGGGTCTTGACAGGTTGGATGTGGAAAGGATGTTTCCCGTTCTGGGAGAATCTAGAAATAAGGGTCACTATTTAAAAATAATGGGTCGCCCATTTAAAATAGAGTTCAGGAGAATATTTTGAGTCTCTGGAATTCTCTTCCTCAAAAGGCAGTGAAAGCAGAGTCTTTAAATATTTGTAAGGCAGAGGTAGATAGATTCTTGATAAGCAAGGGCTGGCATGGTTATTGGGGATCGGTGGGAATGTGGAGTCGAGGTTACAATCAGATTAGTCATGATGTTATTTAATGTCCGAGTGTCCTACTCCTGCTCCTAATTCGTATGTTCATATATTCGTATACTCTGGCTTCAGAAGGTACTGTATTCGAATGTGGACATTTTGGTGCTCTAGCAGTGAAAACCACAATAAAATCTGCACTGAAATTTTAAATTTTTATTCTCAGGATCAATTATTTTTACCACAACTAATGTCTCGTTTGTCATTGCGTTACAATCCCTGGAACCTCCACATTTCTGATAGAGCCAGGTGAGGAGGGGTCCCAGGCGCTCTTCTTGTCCTATCTTTTATTTGATCACAACTAGGTTTATTCCATTTTAGCAGTGGACATGCTGACCACCTCAGTGCGTTTTTTACCTTTTACCTTTATCGTGATCGTGAAAGAACCAATCAGACAGGTTTACTCATGTTTAAACAAGAGGTGAGTTTATTATACTTAACAATCTAAACTGGATCTGAATAAATTCGTAAAAATAAACGCTACACATTCACGCACCCACTCGCACGAGAATCTCACACAAATAAATTACAGAGTGACAAATACATTTGTGTTGGATAGAGTCCAGAATAAATAAATAAAAGTTCTGTGAGGTTGGATAATTCTGTGGTCTGTATTTTTCCCACCCTTAGTTATGAGTTTCATATCATCTGCAAGAGTTGAAATTGTTTTATTTTTACATAAACGTCTCTTTCATTTATATATCTATCGATTTGTCAGGAGCTGCACTGTTTCCAAAATGCGACCTCTGAGAAACAGCCTTTTATACTCCGGTCCCCCAGTCTGAACAGTGTCTGTTCACCACTTCTCTCTGCTTTCTGTCCCTGAGTCAGTGTCATATCCACACTATCACTGTCACATTAATCCATATGTTCCACTTTTCATAACAAGTGTATGAAATGTCATTTGATCACCAGCCTTTTGAAAGTTCACATACATAACACGAAACACGCTATCCTCATCAACACTCACAGTTAAGTCATCAATGAACTTGATCAAGATTGTCAGACGCGATTTTGCATTAACCTATTGTGCTGGTTGTCATTTATTATCCCATGTTATCCAAGAAAGATATATTTTTGTACTCGGTTACGGCCTCTGGAAATTTCCAACCATCGACTTTAGAGGGACTGGTTACTGGGTTGATCTAATGTCTCCTTTTGTAAACAGGGTGTAACATTTACAACCCTCCAGTCCTTTGATAACACTTTCATATCCATGCAGGATTGGAAGCTTCTGGCCAGTGTCTCAGCTATTTCTACCTCTCCTTCCCTCAACAACCCTCATATATCCCATGTAGACCGGGTCCAATTTATTGTGGTACTAAAACGCATGGTTTTGTGAAGGGGAGGTCGTGTCCAACGAATTTGATTGAGTTTTTTGAGGAAGTGACGAAGATGATTGATGAAGGAAATGCAGTTGATGTTGTATATATGGACTTTAGTAAAGCCTTTGACAGGGTCCCGCATGGCAGACTGGTACAAAAGGTGAAGTCACACGGGATCAAAGGTGAGCTGGCAAGATGGATACAGAACTGGCTCGGTCACAGAAGACAGAGGGTTTCAGTGGATGGGTGTTTTACCGAATGGAGGAATGTGACTAGTGGTGCTCCGCTGGGATCAGTGCTGGGACCTTTTCTGTTTGTAGTATATATAAATGATTTGGAAGAAAATGCAGCTGGTCTGATTTGTAAGTTTGTGGATGAAAAAAGGTTGGTGGAGTTGCGGATAATGATGAGGATTGTCAGAGGATACAGCAGGAATAAGATCGGTTGGAGACTTGGGTGAAGAAATGGTACATGGAGTTCAATCCAGACAAATGTGAGGTAATGCATTTTGGAAGGTCTACTGCAAGTGGGAGGTATACAGTAAATGGCAGAACCCTTAGGAGTTTTGACAGGCATAAAGATCTAGGGGTACAGGTCCACAGGTCACTGAAAGTGCCAACGCAGGTGGATACGATAGTCAAACAGGCATACGGCATGCTTGCCTTCATCGGTCGGGGCATAGAGTATAAAAATTGGCAAGTCATGTTGCAGCTGTACAGAACCTTAGTTAGGCCACACTTAGAATATTCTCTGTAATTCTGGTCACCACACTATCAGAAGGACGTGGAGGCTTTGGAGAGGTTACAGAGGAGGTTTACCAGGATGTTGCCCGGTGTGGAGGGCAAGAGCCATGAGGAAAGGTTGGAAAAACCCGGATTGTTTTCACTGGAACGACGGAGGTGGAGGGGCAACATGATAGAGGTTTACAAAGTTATGAGTGGCATGGACAGAGTGGATAGTCAGAAGCTTTTCCCCGGGGTGGAAGAGTCAGTTACAAGGGGACATAGGTTTAAGGTGCGAGGGGCAAAGTTTAGAGGGGATGTGCGAGGCACGTTTTTTATATAGAGGGTGGTGAGTGCCTGGAACTTGCTGCCAGGGGAGGTGGTGGAAGCAGATACGATAGCGACGTATAGGAGACACGTTGAGAAATACAGGAATAGGAAGGGAATAGAGGGATAATGGCCCAGAAGTGCAGAAGGTGTTAGTTTAGGCAGGCATCAAGATCGGCGCAGGCTTGGCAGGCCGAATGGCCTGTTCCTTTGCTGTACTGTTCTTTGTTCTTTGTTCTTTGTTCTTGTTCTTTGACTTTGCAGCTTGGTCTGCACATGTCCACTGACCGCCTGTATTAGTCACTTTCAGCTGAACATGTATTCAGCAGCACGAGGAACCCCCGCTAGTGTTATTTAAAATGCCCAGGCATCCAATTTACAGGCGAGGGGCTTTCGACTTACATCTGCGATTATAAAGTTAGCAGAGGTGCTGTGGATGTTTTTTCTGGCGGTTGTGTTGTGAGCTGCTGCAGACATTTAGGAAGAATTAGAATTAGAATCAGAACATTACAGCGCAGTACAGGCCCTTCGGCCCTCGATGTTGCGCCGACCTGTGAAACCATCTGACCTACACGATTCGATTTTCATCCATATGTCTATCCAATGACCACTTAAATGCCCTTAAAGTTGGCGTGACTACTACTGTTGCAGGCAGGGCGTTCCACACCCCTACTACTCTCTGAGTAAAGAAACAACCTCGAACATCTGTCCTATATCTATCACCCCTCAACTTAAAGCTATGTCCCGTCGTGTTTGCCATCACCATCCGAGGGAAAAGACTCTCACTATCCACCCTATCTAACCCTCTGATTATCTTATATGTCTCTATTAAGTCACCTCTCCTCCTCCATCTCTCCAACGAAAACAACCTCAAGTCCCTCAGCCTTTCCTCGTAAGACCTTCCCTCCATACCAGGCAACATCCTAGTAAATCCCCTCTGCACCCTTTCCAAAGCTTCCACATCCTTCCTATAATGCGGTGACCAGAACTGCACGCAATACTCCAGGTGCGACGTCACCAGAGTTTTGTACAGCTGCAGCATGACCTCGTGGCTCCGAAACTCGATCCCCCTACTAATAAAAGCTAACACACCATATGCCTTCTTAACAGCTCGATTAACCTGGGTAGCAACTTTCAGGGATTTATGTACCTTGACGCCAAGATCTCTCTGCTCATCCACACGACCAAGAATCTTTCCATTAGCCCAGTATTCTGCATTCCTGTTACTCCTTCCAAGTAAATCACCTCACACTTTTCCGCATTAAACTCCATTTGCCATCCCTCAGCCCAGCTCTGCAGCCTATCTATGTCGCTCTGTGCCTACAACATCCTTCGGCACTATCCACAACTCCACCGACCTTCGTGTCATCCGCAAGAGGAAGGAAAGAGGATTTGGTGGTCCAAATCTAAACGAGGTATGGGGACTGTAGTTACAGTGTCTGTGGGTCTCTAACGGGACCAACAAATGGAGCAGAGGTTGCAGAGAGGGGATGCTCTGTAAGGAGGGAGGAGGATGGGGCTCTGCCCTAACCACCCCGGGTTTTCCAAGAGCACTGTTCCTACCGATACCTAACCCAGGAGCATTGTGTGAGGTGTCTCTGATTCAATAAGGTGGTCACAGAGCTGTGTCACCTCCTGTAACATGACCTAAAGCCTCACACCAGGGTGAGGACGGATCTGTCAGCGACGGTTAAGTTCACAGTTTCATCGAACTTCTATGGATCTGGATCTTTCCAGGCAGGAGCGGGTGACGTCTCCATTATCTCTCTTTAGGTTGTCCATTGGTGTATCTATTGTGTGACAGAGGCCGGGTGAGGTGAATTATACTGTCTGCTCCCTCAGCAGAGAGACGTCGGATGAGAGATCCCGTGGCTTTGTCAGGACAGCGGGATTCCTGATGGTGTAAGTGGCTCTGCGGGGCCCCCATATCAGCGGGTAGATGTACAGGAACTGGAAGAACTCTCTTTCCATTAATGTACAAGTTGGTGTGTGAGCATGCCCAGTACATGATGTTGGTGTATGTCCACTATCCTGGCAGCAGCTACCATACCTTCATTCTGAAGTAGTCAGCCATTCCCAACGTCTTCAGGCCTTCAAGGAGAATCAGAATGTGGCTCCTCAGAGACAATTAGTACCTCCCGCCCCCATATATGGCTCAAGATTCCAAACCCCAAACCCCACTTTCCACTGCCAGCCAGCAAGAACATGGTGGAACAGATCCACGGTGTGATGGAGCAATGTTTCCGATGTCTGAACCGCTCGGATAGAGCCCTCCAGTACTCACTGGAGCAGGTGTCCAAGTTCATGGTGTTCTGCTGCACCCTTCATATCATCACCATCATGAGGACACTGGGATTGTCACCAGGAATCCGGAAGTTACCTCAGGAGGAAGAGGAGGAGGAGGCAGGGAGGATATTTCCTGGATGCCTTCCAGCCAGTCTTGCCTAGTGCTTCTATACATTGCTATCCCAGTGGTTGCAGCATTTGTTATTCATTCATGTGATGTGGGCGTCGCTGCCTCGGCCAGTATTTGTTGCCCATCCCTAGTTACCCTTGAGAAGGTGGTGGTGAGCTGCCTTCTGAACCGCTGCAGTCCATGTGGGGTAGGTATACCCACAGTGCTGTTAGGAAGGGAGTTCCAGGAATTTGACCCAGCGACAGTGAAGGAACGGCGATATAGTTCCAAGTCAGGATGGTGTGTGACTTGAAGGGGAACGTGCAGCTGGTGGTGTTCCCATGCATTTGCTGCACTTGTCCTTCCAGGTGGTAGAGGTCGCGGATTTGGAAGGTGCTGTCTGAGGAGGCTTGATGAGTTGTTGCTGGACATAGTGTAGATTGTACACACTGCTGTCACTCTGACTGGTGCTGGAGTCATGGAGTCATTTATGGTACAGATTGAGACCATGTTCTCTCTCTGCAGAATAATCCAGTCAGTCCCATTCCCCCATTCAATCCCCGTGTTTCAGCAAGTTTCTTTCCTTCAACTGTCGATCCGGTTTTTTCTGGAAATCATTGTTCGTCTCCACTTCCACCACCATTGTGGGTAGTGAGTTACAGATCATTACAACTCGCTGTGTAAAACAAAAATGTTCTTCCCCATATTCTCCCTGAATTTCTTGCCCAAACGTTCTATCTATGTCCCTAGTCATTGTACTATTAGTTAAAAGGGACAGTTTTCCTTGTCTAACTTATCTAAGCCTGTCATAATCTCATACACCTCGATAAAATCTCCACTCAATCTCTTTTGTTCGAAGGCAAACAAAGGCACATTTTCTAAACTAACTTTGTATCTAACCTCCGCTCCCCCTCTCAAGGACACTCACACCCTTCCCCACGTGTGGTGACCAGAACTGGACAGTATATTCCAGTTGGAGCCTAACCAATGTTCTGTAAATGTTCAGCGTCCGTCCCTGCTTTTGTCCTCAATGCCTCTGTTTTTAACCCAAACTTTGCTGACCATTCTCAATATGTCCTGTTACCTTCACAGATCAATCCACCGGCAGGTTTCTCTGCTCCTGCACACTCTTTAGAACTGTACTATTAGACTATGTAACCTCCCTCTATTCCTACTGCCAAAATGCATCACCTCACACTCCTCTCTTTTAAATTCCATCTGCCAGTTGTCTGCCCATTCTGCTTGCCTGTCTGTGTCCTGTTGCAGGTGCTTCATATCATCCTGATTCTTTGCCCTCCTCCAAATTTTGTGTCATCGGAAATTTTGAGACTCCAGTCATGGAACCATGGCCGTCCTGCTTTCCATCCCACCACAATTCCTCACCCCAAACCTTATGATCTTTTTTTTAAATTCTTCCATGAATTTGTGTGTCACTGTCAAGAATAGCATTTGCTGCCCATCCCGATTTGCCTTTGAACTGAGTGGCTTACTAGGCCATTTCAGAGGGCAGTTAAAAGTCAACCACATTGCTGTGGGTCCGGAGTCACATGTCGGCCAGACCAGGTAAGGACAGCAGATTTCTTTCCCTAAAGGACATTCGTGAAGCAGATGGTTTCATACTTTCCAATGATAACCCAAAACTACCAGCTTCCCAGTCACAGCAGCTCCAGGAGACAGAGAGAGAGCAGCAGCACAGCACTGATGGTGAATCCCCATCACGTGGTCTGATACTCACAGTCACCAGCTCAAATATTTACACTGCGTGTACCTTCGAGGCTGGTGTAGTGCCGGAATCTGCACGCAGCGAGTCACAGTCTCATAGGATTGTTACAGCACAGTAGGAGTCCATTCGCCCCTTTATGTCCATGTTGGATCTCTGTGAAAGTCACGCAGCTCCTCCCACTGCCCCTGCCTCTTCCCAAAGACCTGCATTTTTTTTATCTTCAGATAATTATCCAATTACCTTTTGAAAATTACGTTTGAATTTGCCTCCACCGCACTCTCAGGCAGTTCATTCCAGATTCTAACCACTCACTGTGTTTATCCTCATGTCACCTTTAGTTCTTCAACCAATCACCTTAAATCAGTGTCATCTGATCTTGATGCATCCGCCAATGGCAACAGTTTCTCCCGAACCACCCATTCCAGATCCCTTATAACTTTGAACACTTCTGTCAAATGTCCTCTTCACTTTTTCTTCAAGCAGAACAGCCCCAGCATCCCCAATCTATCCATAGAACAGAATTCCTCATTCCTGAATCTATTCCCATAAATCTTTGCTGCGCTCTCTCTAATGCCTTCACAACCTTCCTGAACTGTGATGCCCAGGACTGGACACAATATTCCAGTTGAGACTGAGGCAGTGTTTTATAAAGTTTCATCAAAGCTTCCTTGCTATTGTACTCTCTCTCTCTATTTATTAAACCCAGGATTCTGAATGCCTTACTGACTGCTTTCTCAACCTGCCTGCCACCTCCAACAATAGGATCATATATAGCCCCCAGGTCTCTCTGCTCCTGCATACCCTTTAGAATTGTATCCTTTATCTTCTATTGCTTCTTCGTGGTCTTGCAGCCAAAATGAATCACTTCACACGTATCCACATTAAATTTCATTTGCCACGTGTCCTCCCATTACACCTGCCTATCTCTGTCCTCTTGAAGTCCATCACTGTCCTCCTCTTTGTTCACAATAATGCCATGTATTCTGTCGCCTGCAAATTTTGAAATTGTGCCCTGTAGACCAAAGTACAGGTCATTAATATAGATCAAGAAAAACAGTGGCCCTATCACCGACCCCTGGGGAACCCCACTATAAACCTTCCTCCAATCTGAGAAATAACTGTTCATCACTACTCTCTGGTTCCTGTTACTCAGGCTGTTAATCTCACTTAGATCAGTTAGACAAGGAAAGACTGTTCCGATTAACAAATGATACAAAGACTAGGGGATACAAATTGAAGGTTTTGGTCTGAAGATGAAGGGGGAATATGAGGAAAAACCTTTTTACACAGTTGGTATTAATCACCTGGATCTCGCTGCCCACAAGGGTGGTGGATGAGGAGACAACAAAAATGACTTCAAGAGGAAATTGGTTTGCCATCTGAGTGAAATAGACTTGCAGAGATACGGGGATCATGCGGGGGGTGCGGGGGTGGTGGGGGGCGGGAGGTGGTGGCACACACTCGACAGTTCCGTGGAGAGTTAGCATGGACACGATTAGCCGAATGGCCTCCTTCTGTGCTCTAAATAACTCAAAGACTTTATGACTCTATCAATGTCTACAACTTGCAGGTCATTCCAGACAGCAGGATGAGGGGAGGTGGGAGTTAGGAAGGGACATAAGACAGGAGCAAAGCATCATCCTGAATGCTGTCGGTGATGCCGGATGCTACGGGCTCTGTCACAGCTGGTCCCATGATATGGAGAACCATCTCCTCCCTCAGGCTCAGGGGACTAAGGTACGCCAGGCCCCTTGTCGGTTCACTGCTGATCCCTGTGATTAGGGGCCGCCTTCTCCTGTAAGAGAGAGGGCAGAATGTCAGTGATTGTGTTGCACTGTGTTTGGGTGATGTGCCTACCATAGCTGAATAGCTGGAGGTATGTGGAGGCAGTGAGAGGTGGGTGTGAGGATGGCATCAGTGGAATGTGTGTGTGGGTGAGGTGGAGTATGTGAATGCTGAGTGTGAGTACTGAGTTTAGGGACAGCTGATGGGTGAGTGATGGGGGTGTGGTACTTTGAGCAGTGTGAGAGGTTGGTGGTGTTGGGGGTAGGAGGTGTCATGTGGTGATGAATTCACTGACATTGACCACCCGTGTGAGCTCATTAAACTTCTTCTGGCTCTGGTTCAGGTCCTCGGGGCCAGACCTCTTGCATTGACCTCCCTGGCCACTGCTCCCATTCCCTGAGGAGGGCGTTCCTTGAGGGTCTCCACCCCACCCCACAGAAACATGGGCTCTCTTCTCCTATCACCCTCCATGACTAAGGCCTCTAGCACCACATCCATGAACCGCAGAGCCATCTCTCTGTCCTAGTGTTCCATTTACCTTGTCTCCAATTGCAGAAATCACTGTCAGCAACAGCAGCCGACTGTGAATCTATGCAGCTTCTCTTTAAGATGGACAGACTGCCTTTAAGAGCTGAATCCTGGCTGAAACACATGCCAGCCTCACATTCAGTTAGGTTCCTGTTAAATGTGCAGACAGTGAGCAGGGTAGTTCACCCTGAGGGTCACGTAGAATTCATGGAAATAAGGAGGCAGCATGAAGTTTGTATGTCACCTGCCTCAACAGGAACGGGCATGGGAAGATCACGAATCACAATCCCTGCGCCCGAAAACGGGTGCAAAGCTTCCTTTCACTCTGTCTCTATTTCCCTTTCCCCTTTTCACCCTCCCTCTCACTCTCTCTCGCCCTTTCGCTTCATTCTCTTTCTCTTACTCTCAGAATCAGAGATTTATGTAGCACAGAAGGAGCCTATTCGCCCCATTGTGTCAGTGCTGTCGCTGTGAGAGAGGTGTTTAATTAGTTCCTATCCCATCCTCTTCCCACAGACTCCCGTTTATTTTTTCTTTTCGTGTATTTGTTAAATTCCTTTCTGAAAAATTATTGAATCTGCTTCCACCATGTTTTTAGGCAGTGAATTCCAGATCCCAACAAGTTGCTGTGGAAGAAAATTCTCCTCATTTCACCTCTGCTTCTTTGTCAATTACCTTCAATCTGTGTCTTCTTAACACTGAACTTTCTGACACTGGAAACAGT
The DNA here is from genome assembly GCF_036365525.1 of Heterodontus francisci. Lineage (NCBI taxonomy): Eukaryota > Metazoa > Chordata > Chondrichthyes > Heterodontiformes > Heterodontidae > Heterodontus > Heterodontus francisci. Next base: position 1,662,313 of record NW_027142076.1, on the reverse strand, counting down.
TTCACATTAAATACTCTATCAAAACCCCTCATGATTTTGAATTCTATATTAAATCTCCTCTTACCCTTCACTGCGCTAAAGAGAACAATCCCAGCTTTTCCAATCTCTCCACATAACTGAATTCCCAGATCCCTGGTACCATTCCAGGAAATCACCTCTGTATCTTCACTAAGTCCTTGACATCCTTATCAAAGTATGGTGATCAGGATTAGACACAATTCTCCAGCTGGGACCTAACCAATGATGTATAAAGATCAGCATTTCCTCCTGAATTTTATTACTCTGTATCTCTCTCTCTAACACCGAGGACACTACATGTTACCTTCAAAGATCTCTGTGTGTGTACACCCCCAGTCTCTCTAATCCTCCACCCACTTTATAATGGTACCATTTAGTTTATATTGTTTCTCCACATACTTCCTACCCAAATGTCTCACTTCACGCTTCACTGTGTTAAATTATATCTGTCATGTTCCTGTCCATTTCACCGGTCAGTTTCTGTCTTCCTGAAGTCTGTTACTATCCTTCTCACTGTTTATTAACATTTCTGCGCTTATGTCCATCTGAAAACGTTGACATTATCCCCCCTGTACACAACCCAACGGCAATAACATACAGCAACAGTGATCCCGACTGTGACCCTGGGGAACCCCACTGTTTACTTCCCTCCAGACTGAACAATAACCATTCTCCAATACTCTATGCTTTCTGTCAAATTAGATAATTTCCTGCATGCTGGCATTGATTTTTTTTGAAAGCTGCATTTATATAGTGCCTTTCATGGCCATCAGACGTCACAAAGCACCTTACACACAATGAGAACTTCTTAAAGCGTAGTCACTCTTGTAATGTGGGAAACAGGCAGACAATTTCTGTACTGTAAGATCCGACAAGTAGCAATGTGATGATGATCAGATCTGTTTTTGTGATGTTGATTGAATGGTAAATCTTGACCAGGGCACTGGGGATAATTCCCCTCTGCGTCTTTAAAATAATCCAATGGAATCTTTAACTTCCACCTGAGAGTGCTTTTGCTTTTATTTTAGTGCTGTGGGGCGTTGGCTGAACTTTTTGTTCAAAAGACGGCACCTCTGACAGTGCAACACTCCCTCAGTGCTGCACTGCATTGTCAGCCTTGATCCTTGTGATCAAGTCCTGCAGTGACACTTGATCCTAGAATCTGAAAGGGGAGAGAGATACAAACTGAGCCACGGCTGACATTGGTCCTTTAATCCCATGTGTTACCAATTCGGTAACACGGCTGTTATGTGGTACTTCATCAAACAACTGTTGAAAGGATAGGAAAATTGTGAAAGTCCAGGTGGGAATCATCACAGAATGATAGAATAGCACAACCTGAATGATGTCATTCTGCCCATCAAGTCAGTGCTGGCCCTTTCAAAGAGCAATCCAGTTACTCCCACTCCCTGACTCTTTCACTATATCCTAACATTTTTGCTGCATCAGATATTTATCCAATTCCCTTTTGGGATCTACTATTAAAACTGTATCCATCAGCTTATCAGACAGTGAATTCCAAATCCAAATCACTCAGAAGCAAAATCCTCATGTCTGCTTCTTTTACCAATCGCCTTAAATCTGTGTCTCTGATTACTGGTCCCTTGGACATTGGAAACAGTTTCTCTTTATTTAATTTATCTAAACCCTTCCTAATGTTAAACACCTCAATCAAATCTCCTCTGAAAGTTCTCTGCTCTGAGGAGAACAACCCCAGCTACATAACTGTAATCCCTCATGCCTGGACAAATTCTAGTAAAACAGTACTGTACCCTCTCCGAAGGCTTCATGTCCTCCCTAAAGTGTGGTTCCCAGTATTCGACACAAGACTCCAGGTGCAGCTGAACTAGTATTTTATATATGTTTCACATAATGTCCTTGCTTTTGTTCTTTTTGCCTCTATTTATAAACCCTAGGATCCCATATGTTTATTAACTGTTTAGTTAACCTTTCCTGCCACCTTCAAAGATATGTGTTCAAGCACCCCAGGTGTCTCTGTTATTTCACCATCTTTATAGTTGTACCATTTAACTTGTATTGTCCCTCTTCATTCATCCTTTCAAAATGTATTACCTCACACATCTGAAATGTCAATTAAATATTGAGAAGATTGAAGTCATTGTTTTCTGTCTCTGCTCCAAACATTTCCTAGTTACACACTCCATCCCTCTCCTTTGTAAATGTTTGAGACTAACTTAAACTGTTCACAAACTTGTTTACATAGCTAACCTTGAGATATCTTGAGATGAGCTTCCTACCAAATATTCACACCACCCTTGGTGGAGTTGCATTGCTGGTTAAAGAGGAAATGAACGCAATAGTGAGGCAGGATATTAGCTCTGACGATATCGAATCTGTATGGGTAGAGCTGAGAAACTCGAAAGGGCAAAAAACGTTAGTGGGGGTTGTATATAGACCCCCAGACTGTAGTGCTGAATTTGGGAATGGCATTGAACAGGAAATTAGAGACGCAACCGATAAAGGAACATCTGTAATTATGGGTTTCCTGACTCTGCATATAGATTGGGCAAATCAAATTGGTCACAATACATTGTGGAGGAATTCCTGGAGAATATACGGGATGGTTTTTAGGACCAATTTTTTGAGTAACCAGCTAGAGAACAGGCCATCCTGGACTGGTTATTGTGTAATGAGAGAGGAATAATTGACAATCCAGTTGTGCGAGATCCCTTGGGGATGAGCAACCATAATATGATAGAATTCTTCATGACCTAGTTGATTCTGAGACTATGGTCGTGAATCTTAATAAAGTAAGCTACGAATGTATGAGGCATGAGTTGACGATGATACATTGGGAAATGTTACTTAAAGAGATGACCCTGGATAGGCAATGACAAACATTCAAAGAGCGCATGAACGAACTGCAACAATTGTTAATCCTGTCTGACACAAAAGTAAAACTAACAAGGTAGCCAAATCATGGCTTACAAGGAAAATTAGAGATAGCATTAGATCCAAGGCAGAGGCATATAAATTTGCCAGGAAAAAACAACAGACCTGAAGATTGGGAGCAGTTTAAAATTCAGCAAAAGAGCACCAAGGAATTGATTGAGAAGGGGAAAATGGAGTACGAGTGTCAGCTTGTGGGGAACATAAAAACTGACTGTAAATGAATCTATAGGTATGTGAAGCGGAAAAGATTGGCGAAGACAAATGTAGGTCCGTTACAGTCAGAAACAGGGAAATTTATTATGGGAAACAAAGAAATGGCTGACCAACTAAATGCATCCTTTAGTTCTGTCTTCACAAAGGAGGACACCAATATCATACCAGAAATGTTGGTGAATACAGGGTTTAGTGAGAGAGAGGAACTGAAATAAATCAGTATTAGTAGAGAAATGGTGTTGGGGAAGTTGATGGTGTTGAAGGCCGATAAATCCCCAGGTCCTAGTAATCTACATCCCAGAGTACTTAAGGAAGTGGCCCTGTACATAGTGGATGCATTGGTGGTCATCATCCAAGATGCTATGGACTCTGGAACAGTTCCTACAGATTGGAAGCTAGCTAATGTTACCCCACTATTCAAAAAGGGAGGTAGAGAGAAAGCAGGAAATTGTAGACCAGTCAGCCTGACATCGGTCGTGGGGGGAATCCTGGAGTCCATTATCAAAGATTTTTAGCAGAGCATTTGGAGAACCATGGTAGAATTGGACAGAGTAGGCACGGATTTATGAAAGGGAAATCATGTTTGATAAATCTACTAGAATTCTTCGAGGATGTAACTAGTAGAGTTGATGAGGGGGAGCCAGTGGATGTGGTTTAGTTGCATTTTTAGAAGGCTCTCGACAAAGTTTCACGTAAGGGTTTAGCGTGTAAAATTAAAGTGAACGAGACTAGGGGAAGTGTATTGCGATGGATAGAAAATTGGTTGAAAGACAGGAAACAAAGCATTGGAACATACAGATCTTTTTCTGAATGGCAGGCAGTGACTAGTGGGGGTACCGCAGGGATCGGAGCTTGGACCCCAGCTATTCACAATATATATTAATGATTTAGATGAGGAAACTAAATGTAATATCTCCAAATTTGCAGATGATACAAAATTGGGTGTGAGGGTGAGTTGTGAGGAGGATGCAGAGAGGGTTCAGGGTGATTTGGACAAGTTGAGTGAGTGGGCAAATGCATGGTAGATGCAGTATAATGTGGATACATGTGAGGTTATCCACTTTACTAGCAAAAACAGGACGACAAATTATTATCTGAACGGCTATAAACTGAGAGAGGGGAATATGCAGCGAGACCTGGGTGTTCTCGTACACCAGTCACTGAAGGTAAGCATGCAGCTGCAACAGGCGGCAGAAAAAGGCGAATGTTATGTTGGCCTTCATAGAGACAGGATTCGAGTACAGGAGCAGGGATGTTTTGCTGCAATTATACAGGGCCTTGGTGAGGCTGCACTTGGAATAATGTGTGCAGTTTTGGTCTCCTTATCTGAGGAAGGATGTTCTTGCTATAGAGGGAATGCAGTAGAATTTTAGCAGACTGATTTCTGGAGTGGTAGGACTGTCGTATGAGGAGAGATATTAGGATTCTATTCACTGGAATTCAGAAGAGTGAGGAGGGATCTCATCGAAACCCATAACATTCTAACAGGACTTGACAGGGTAGATGCAGGAAGGATGTTCCCGATAGTGGGGGACTCCCGAACTAGGGCTCATAGTCTAAGGATACGGGGTAAAACTTTCAGGACTGAGATGAGGAGAAGTTCCTTCACCCAGAGAGTGGTTTGCCTGTGGAAATCTGTCATCCCGCCCATATCCAAGAGGGATTGGAATATTCTGGCCAGTGCCTCGGCTATTTCCAGCATTCCTTCCCTCAGCAACCCTCATACATTCCATCCAGACTGGGTAAATGTTCAACTTTATTGTGGTACAAAAAGTGTTGGATTGAAAAGCGTTAACTGAATCTGTTTGTTCCGTGACTGTAATTAATGTCAGTCTCCATGGACCCTAATTGTGTTTTCCATCTTCTATTAATAAGGGGCTTCTTTCAATATGTTATTCCATAGTGTCAGTGGGAACATCAGCCCCGGCACTAACAGAGATCAGCTGCTCCAGAGAGATAGAGAGAGGATAGCTTAGAATCTGAGAACAAAAGACTGGAATGTTACAGCAATGGGTCAGAATCTGAGAACAATAGATTGGAATGTTACAACAATGGGTCAGAATCTGAGCACAATAGATTGGAATGTTACAACAATGGACAGGAGTTTATCCTCGGATCTTTACTCTCTTTCTACATATTATGATTGGTTCTCATTAAACTCTCGTATCTATCTCGTACTGAAGATTATTCAATACATTTACTATCCCATCCTGGCTATTATTGGTGTCACTGGTAAGTCTCTCTATCTGGCTATTAATTCTTTAAACCATGTTTAACAGCATTACTGCTCCTGTAATTTATTCTGCCCTTCTTGCTGCCGTTGTTATGCCTGGTGAATATCTCCACCTATTTGCTTTATAAACCATTCTCAACTGTATTACAGTTCTTGTCATTTACTCTCTCATCTTTGCTGCTGTTGCTGTCTCTATTTCAGGCTAGGAGATCTGTAAACCTTGTTTCAATGAAATGCTGTTCTGTTATGTAAATTTGGGGAATACCGAAGCCAGTGTCATTGGTCTCCATCACAAACTCCATCCCCTATCTGGGAAGCACATACTCCACTCTGCCAAATATCTGAGCTTGAACGAGACAGTTTACAACTTCTGTGTTATATTTAAACCTGAGCTGAGTTCATCTCCATATTCTTTCCATCACCAACCCTGCCTACTAACACCTCTGTAATATCACCCGTCTCCACTTCTGCCTCAGCCCATCTGCTGCAAAACCCTCATCCGTGTTACCATTAAATCCACACTTGACTATTCCAATTCTATCCTGGTCACCCTCCCAGTTATAAACCTCCATAAACCACAGTCCATCCAGCACTCTGCTGCCTGTATCCTAACTCACACCAAATCCCGATCACCCATCACCCCTGTGTTCACTGATCGACATTGGCTCCCAGTCTGGCAGCACCTTAATTTTAATATTCTCATTCCTGTGTTTGAATCTCTCCATGGCCTCACCCCTCCAGTTAGTCCCATTTCCCTGTCCATTTCCCATATTCCTGCAACTCTTTTGACATCAATCTTTTTTCAGTTCTCCTTTTAAAGTGAATTTATTTCCCTCTGTATCTGTCCAGAGCCACGATTTTAGACTCTGCAGCACTACTGGTGCTGACGGTACAGAAGCTGGGATACATAAAATGATGAGAACCGCAGAGCCGTCCACTGCTAGTGCACAATACCCCATGCTGGGCAGGGCTCCAGCAAACTCGTATCATCTATGTTCTATTCGTGTGGTCCTCACAGCCGGTCAATTCTAGTGTGGCCAGCACAGTGTCCCAAGCTGGGCAGGGCACTAGCTCAATCGTACCATATATGTGTTGTCCCTTTGAGGATGGATTTGAAAGTGATGTCAATGCACCATACCGGGAACTTTGATGTACGTCTTTGAAACTTGGTCTGTGCATGTCCACTGACCGCCTGTGTTAGTCACTCTCAGCTGAACATACATTCAGCAGCACGAGGTACCCCCTCTAGTGTTATTTAAAAGCACCAGGCATCCAACTTACAGCTTTTGACTTACTTCTGCTATTGTAAAGTTAGTGGAGGTTCTGTGGATGGTTTTTTGGAGGTTGTGTTGTGAGCTGCTGCAGACATTCAGGAAGGACAGAGGATTTGGTGACCCAACTCTGGACGAGGTATGCGGACTGTAGTTACAGTGTCGCTGTGTCTGTAACATGACCAACACTTGGAGTAGAGACAGCAGAGAGGGGAAGCTCTGTAAAGAGGGAGGAGGAGGGGGCGTTGCCCGACCCACCCCGGGTTTTCCAAGAGCAATTTTCCTACCTGCACCGAACCCAGGAGCAGTGTGTGAGGTGACTCTGATTCAATAAGGAGATGGTCACAGAGCTGTGACACCTCCTGTAACACGACCTGGAGCCTCTCACCAGTGTGAGGACGGAGCTGTCAGTGGCTGTTAAGGTCACAGCTTCATTGAAACTCTCTGTATCTGGATCTTTCCAGGCAGGAGCCGGAGACATATCCAAAATACTGTCATAGAGTCATTTACAACACATAAGGAGGCCATTCGGTACCTCCATGCCAGCTCTGCTGGAACAATCCAGACAGTCCCACTCCCCCGCACAATCCCCATATCCCTGCAAGTTCATTTCCTTCAGGTGTCCAACCAGTTTCCTTTTGAAATCATTGATTGTCTCGTCTTCCACCACCCTCATGGGCAGTGAGTTCCAGCTCATTAACGTCAACTGTGTAAAAAAGTTCTTCCTCATTTTCCCCCTGCATCCCTTATCCCAAACCTTCCATCTGTGTCCCCTAGTCCGTGTTTCATCAGTTAATGGGAACAGTTTTTCCTTGTCTTTCTTATCTAAGTCTATCATAATCTTGGACACCTCTATCAAATCTCTCTCAATCTCCTTTACTCCAGAAAGAACATCTCCATCTTCTCCAAAGTAACCTTGTAACTGACCATCCCGCTCCCCCCCCGCACCCCCCACCCCCCCCCCCCCACCCCGGCACCAATTCCTGGAACCATTTTGTTAAATCTCCTCTGCACCCTCCCAAGGACCTTCACATCCTTCGTAAAATGTGGTGACCAGAACTGGACACAGTTCTCTAGTTGGGGCCTAACCAAAGCTTTATGAAGGTTCTGCATAACTTCCCTTATTTTGTATCTTTGTCTCTAATGATAAATCCCAAGATAGAACATAGAACATATAACAGTACACACAGTACAGGCCCTTCGGCCCACGATGTTGTGCCGAACCTTTAACCTACTCTAAGATCAAACTAACTACCTACCCGTCATTCTACTATCATCCATGTACCTATCCAAGAGTCGCTTAAATGCCCCTAATGTATCTGCTTCTACTACCACCGCTGGCAGCGCATTCCACACACCCACCACTCTCTGTGAAAAAAACCTACCTCTGACATCTCCCCGAAACCTTCCTCCAATCACCTTAAAATTATGCCCCCTGGTGATAGTCCTTTCCACTCTGGGAAATCGTCTCTGGCTATCCACTCTATGTATGCCTCTCATCATCTTGTGCACCTCTATCAAGTCACCTCTCATCCTTCTTCGCTCCAATGAGAAAAGACCTCGCTCCCTCAATCTTTCTTCGTAGGACATGCCCTCCAGTCCAGGCAGCATCCTGTTAAATCTCCTCTGCACCCTCTCGAAAGCTTCCACATCCTTCCTATAATGAGGCGACCAGAACAGAACAGAATATTCCAAGTGTGGTCGATATTTTGCTAAACACTCACCAAACAGGTCCTGCCCAGATCAATGCATATGGAGCCCCAGATCCTTCTGTTCTGGCATAAACGTTAGAACTGTGTCATTAAGTCTATATTGCCTTCCTATTCCTTCTGTTCAAATGCATCAGCTCACACTCCTCTTTATTAAATTCTACCTGCCACTTCTCTGTCCATTCTGCTTGCCTATCTCTCTCCTGTTGCAGGCAGTTTGTATCATCCTCACTGCTTACCACTCCTCCAAGTTTGGTATCTTCGGAAAATTTTGAAATTCTACTCTGTATTCCAGGATCATTTACATACAGCAAAAATAAATACATAAATCAGTATTCCTAGCACTGAACCTTGGGGAACATCACTGTCTACCATCCTCCAGTCTGAAAAACAACCATTTAACACAAGCCTCTTTTTGCTGTCCTTTGGACAATTTTTGATCCAATTGGATGCTATTCCATGAGCTTCAATTTTGTTAACCAAGCTTTTGTGTGATTCTTCATCAAATACTTTCATAAAATCCATGTAGACAACATCCACCACATTCCCTTCATCAACCTTCTCTGATCATCAAAATAAATTCAATTAGTTCATCAAGCATAATCTGTCTTTTAGAAATCCGTGCTGACAATCCTTAAATAACTCAAACCTCTCCAAGAGTGTTTTGCCCTTTTTCCCTTATTATTGTTTCTAAAACCTTACTCACAACTGATGTTACACTAACTGACCAGTAGTTGCGAGGCCTGTGTGTTGTCCAGTGATAATTCTGGGAGGTGAGGGTGACCATCTATGTCATCATTTCTCCCTCAGCAGGGAGAAGCAGGATGAGAGATCCCGTGGCCTTGTCAGGATAGCGGGATTCCTGATGGTGTAGGTTGCTCTTCCGGGCCCCCATTTCAATAGGGAGAGTCACAGGAACTGGAAGAACTCTCACTCCATTAGTGTACAGTTGGTGTGAGAGCATGCCCAGTACATCATATTGGTGAATGTCCACTATGCTGGCTGCAGCCACCATACCTTCATTCTGAAGCAGTCAGCCGGTCCCAACACTTCGGTCTCCATGCTGATTCAGAATGTGGCTCCTCGGAGACAAAGGAATCCCGCTTTGGACACAGCTCATGTTTCTACTCCCCCAAACCACCTCCCACCGCCAACCAACATCACACAATTAACTTGTGTATAACGTGGGCAATGGGGTCACCAGGAATAGACCATCGGTGTGATGAAGCAATTCTTCCGATGTCTGAACCGCTCGGGAGGAGCCCTCCACTACACATTGGATCAGGTGTCCAAGTTTATGGTGTTCTGCTGCACCCTTCATATCATCACCGTCATGAGGACACAGTCATTGGCACCAGGAATCCGGAGGACACTTCAGGAGCTGGAGGAAGCAGGGAGGATATTTCCTGGATGCCCTCGACCCGGACAATTCTTGCTACGATTTCGGTTCCCATAGGACAACTTCCCTTTCCCACCATGGATCCCCCATTCTCCACCATTACACCCATCTGAGACAGCGCATTACAATGTTATTACCGCACAAAAGGAACTATTCAGCCCGTCGTGTCTGCACCGGCTCTCCGCATAAGCAATTCACCTAATCCCATTCCCTGCCTTTTTCCCGTAACCCTGCACATTCTTCCTTCTCATATACCAGTTTATTCAGCTTTAGCATGTTTACAGATGTGGTCACCCCTCTGCTTAGGAGTATGCAGGGAGAGGGGGAATGGGTGATCACCAGACAGTCAAAAAGAATCAGGCAGGTAGTGCAGGAGACCCCTGAGTGCATCTCACTCTCCAACAGGCATTCAGTTCTGAATACTGAGGACAATGATGCTTCACCTGGGGAGTACAGCCAGAGCCAAGTCCATGGCACCACGGGTGGCTCAACTGCAGAGTGGGATACAGGGATGACTGAAAGAGCCATAGCGATCGGTGGTTCAATAGTCAGGGGAACAGACGGGCGTTTCTGTGGCCTCAGACGTGAATCCAGAATGGTGTGTTGCCTCCCTGTTGCCAGGGTCAAGGATGTCACTGAGCGACTGCAGAGCATCCTGAAGGTGAAGGGGAACAGCCAGAAGTCGTGGTTCACATCGGAACCAACGACATAGGTAGAAAGAGGAATGTTGTCCTCTGGTCAGAATTTGGGAGCAATTAAAGAAATTGACAAGCAGGACGTCAAAAGTAGCAATATCCGGATTACTCCCAATGCCACGCACAACTGAGCACAGAAATAGAAAGATAAGACAGATGGATGTTTGGCTGGAAATATGGTGCAGAAAGGAGGGCTTCATATTCCTGGGAAACTGGGACCGGCTCTGGGCGAGATGGGTCCTGTATAGGCAGGAAGATTTGCACCTGAACAGAGTCGGGACTGGGTTCCTTGCGGAACATTTTGCGAGTACTGTTGGGGAGGGTTTAAACTAGTTTGGTAGGGGGATGGGGACCTGAGGGTAGACTCAGCCGGGACAAAATCAGCAATGAAAATGGAAGGCGGAAAATTAATGGATGAGTCTGGAAGACAGAGGAAACAAAGGTTATAAAATAAAGATGAAGAGCTTAGCAGTGCTCAGGGGTATCTATTTCAATGCAAGGGGTATAGCAAATAAAGCAGATGAGCTGAGGGCACAGATAGACACGTGGTAGTATGATATCATAGCTATTACAGAAACATGGCTTAAGGAGGGACAGGAATGGCAGCTCAACGTTCCTGGTTACCGGGTTTTCAGACGCGATGGGGAAGGTGATAAGAAAGGAGGGGGAGTGACAATTTTGGTCAAGGTATCTATTGCAGCTGTGAGGAGGGATGATATGTTGGAAGGTTCATCAAGTGAGACCATATGGATTGAACAAAGGAACCAAAAAGGGTCAATCACACTGCTGGGAGTGTGATCTCGACAGTCAAATAGTCATTGGGAGATGGAAGAGCAGGTATGTAGGCACCTCTCTGAGAAGTGCCAGAACAATAGGGCAGTAATAGTAGGGGATTTTAATTACCCCAATATTAACTGGGATAATTTTAGTATGAAGAATTGAAGGAGCAGAAATCTTGGGCTGTATTCAGGAGAACGTTTTTGACCTGGATGTAACAAGTCCAACAAGAGAGGGTGCCGTTTTAGACATTGTTTTAGGAAATGAAGATGAGCAGGTGGAAGGAGTAGCAGTGGGAGAGCATTTTGGTGGGAATGATCATAATTCAGTTCGTTTTAACATAATTATGGACCAGGACAAGAGATATATCAGCAGTTAGCGTTCTCAATGGGGCAAGGCTGATATTACTAAACTGTGGAGCGAAAGTGGACTGGAAACAGCTGCTTGAAGGTAATTCAGTCTCAGAGCAGTGGGAGGCATTCAAAGGGGAGATTCAAGAGGTTCAGGATAAGCATGTTCCCACAAAGAATAAGGGTGAGTCGGCCAAATCTCGAGTCCCATGGATGTCAAGGTGCCGACAGTGTCGGATAAGACAGAAAGGGGAAGCATATATCCGACACTGAGAACTCAATACAACAGAAAGTTGAGAGGAGTTTAGAAAGTGGAGGGGTCAAATCAAAAAGGAAATTAGGAAAGGAAAGAGAGGGAATTAAATAATATTGGTAAGCAAAATCAAGGTGAACCCAAAGATGTTTTCCCAATACATTACGAGTAAGAGGATAACTGAGGGGAGAGTAGGACCCATAATAGATCAGAAAGGTAACCTTTGTATAAGGGTGGAAGATATTGGTATGGTTCTTTATTGAACACTTTGCGTATGTCTTCAGAAAAGAGGGGGGATTTTGATATTGTCGTTAAGGAGGAGGAGTGTGAATTATTGGATGTGACAAACATAGGGAGAAAGGAAGTATTAATGGGATTAGCATCCTTGAAAGTTGAAAAATAACTACAGCCGGATGAAATGTACCCCAGGCTGTTCGAAGAAGCAAGAGAAGAAATAGCAGAGGGTCTGCCCACCATCATTTTCCAATCCTCACTAGATACAGTTGTGGTGCTGGAGTATTGGTGAATTGCTAACATTGTACCTCTGTTTAAAAAGGGAGCGAAGGATAGTCTGAATAATTACAGGCCAGTCAGTCTAACCTAAGTAGTGGGCAAATTATTGGAATCTATTCTGAGAGACGGGATAAACTGTCACTCAGAGAGGCACAGGTTTATCAAGGATAGTCAGCATGGATTTGTTAAGGGACGCTCTTGTTTGACAAAATTGATCGAATTTTTTGAAGATGTTGCAAGGAATATAGATGAGGGTAGTGCAGTTGATGTGGTCTACATGGATTTTAGCAAGGCTTCTGACAAGGTCCCACATGAGAGACTGGTTCAAAAAATAAAATCCAATGGCATCCAGAGAAATGCAGCAAGGCAGATACAAAATTGGCTCAGTGGCAGGAAACAAAAGGTATTGACAAGTATTTTTGCGACTGGAGGAATGTTTCCAGTGTCATTCCACAGGGCTCAGTAATGGTTCCCCTGCTTTTTGTGGTCATATTAAAGATTTAGACGTAAATGTAAGGGGTATGAATTAGACTTTGCAGACGACACAAAGATTGGCCATGTAGTCGACAGCGAGAAGGCTGCAGGAAGATATTGACGGTCTGGTCACATGGGCAACAAAATGGGATTCGACCCGGATAAGTGTGAGGAGCTCAAACAAGCAAAGGAATACACGATTACAAGGACAATACTGAGAAGTGTAGAGCAAGTAAGGGACTTTGGAGTGAATGCCCACATATCCCTGAAGATGGCAGGATAGGTCAATAAGGCAGTTAAGAAGGCATATGGAATCATTTCCCATTTTTAGCTGAGGTATAGAATGTAAGAGCTGGGCGGTTTTGCTGGAACTGTATAAATCATTGGTTAGGCCACATCTTGAATATTTTGTGCAGTTCTGGTAACCACATTACAGAAAGGAAGTAATTGCACGAGAGAGGGTACACAGGAGATTTATGAGGATGTTGCTCGGACTGGAAAAATGCAGCTATGAGGAAAGATTGGATAGGCTGGGGTTGTTCTCCATGGAACAGAGAAGGCTTGAGGGGAGATCTGATTGAAATGAACAGCATTTTGTGGAGCCTGGATAGAGTGGAGGTGGAGGCTCTATTCACCTTAGCAGAAAGGTCAGTGACTAGGGGACATAGATTTAAAGTGATAGGTAGAACTTTCAGAAGGGAGTTGAGGAAAAACATGTTCACCCAGAAATACAAAATTGTGTCAGTGACAGGAAACAAAGGGTAATTGTTGAAGGGTATTCACTGGAGGACTTTTCCGTGGTTTTCCATAGGGCTCGGTACTGGGTCCCATGCTTTTAGTGAGGGTCTAGAACTCACTTCCTGAAAGGATGGTTGAGGCAGAAACCCTCGACTGATTCAAAAAGAGTCTGAATGTGCACCTCAAGTGTCATAATCTGCAGGGTTATGGATTACATGCTGGAAGGTGGGATAAGATAGGTGGATAACTTTTCGGCTGGCACCGACACGATGGGCCAAGTGGCCTCTTTCTGTGCCTTAAATTTTCAACGATTCTATGATTCTATAACACGAATCACGCTATCCTCCTTAACACTCACAATATGTCAACAAACTATCAAGATTATCAGAAATGATATTCCATGAAGCTATCCGTGCTGCTTGTCATTTATTAAGATATGATTTTACAGGCAAGAAATATTTTTGTGCTGGGTTATGGCCTCCAGAATTTTCCAAGAATCAACATGAGACTGACAGTTACAGGATTTATCTAACCTCCCCTTTTTTAAACAGTGTGTAACATTTACAGCCCTCCAGTTCTCTGGCATCATTTTTTTAATTCATTCATGGGATGTGGACATCATTTATTGCCCATCCCGAATTACCCTTGAGAAGGTGGTGGTGAGCTGCCTTCTTGAACCACTGCAGTCCACGTGGGGTAGGTACACCCACAGTTCTGTTAGGAAGGAAGTTCCAGTATTTTGACCCAGTGACAGTGAAGGAACTGCAAGATAGTTTCAAATCAGCATGGTGTGTGGCTTGGAGGGGAACTTGCAGGTGGTGGTGTTTCCATACATCTGCTGCCCTTGCCCTTCTATATGGTAGAGGTTGTGTGTTTTGAAGATGCTGTCTAAGGAGCCTTGGTGTGTTGCTGCAGTGCATCTTGCAGATGGTACACACTGCTGCCACTGTGCATCGATGGTGGAGGGAGTGAATGTTGTGGATGGGGTGCCAATCGTGTGATGCCTTGTCCTGGATGGTGCCGAGCTTCTTGAGTGTTTTTGGAGCTGCAGCCATCCAGACAAGCAGAGAGAATTCAATCACACTCATGACTTGTGCCTTGTACATGGTGGACTGGCTTTGGGGAGTCAGGAGGTGAGTTCCTCGCCTCAGGATTCCTCGCATATGACCTGCTCTTTTAGCCTTGGTATTTATGTGGCTATTGCTGTTCAGTTTCTGGTCAATGGTAGCCCCTGGGATGTTGATAGTGGGGGATTCAGCGATGGTAATGTCATTGAATGTCAACGGAGATGATTAGATTATCTCTTGTTGGAGATGGCCATTGCCTGGCAGTAGTGCAGTGCGAATGATACTTGTCAATTATCAGCCCAAGCCATGATATTGTCCAAGTCTTGCTGCATTTCTGCACGGACTGCTTCAGTACTTTGGAGTCACGATTGGTCATGAAAATTGTGCAATCATCAGCGAACATCCCCACTTCTGACCTTATGATTGAAAGAATGTAACTGATGAAGCATCTGACGATAGTTAGGCCTAAGATACTACCCTGAGGAACTCTTGCGGTGATGTCCTGGAGCTGAGCTGATTGACCTGCAACAACCACAACCATCTTCCTTTGTGCTAGGTATGACTCCAACTAGCAGAGAGTTCCCCCCCTGATTCCCACTGACTCCATTTTTGCTTGGGCTCCTTGATGCCATACTCAGTCAAATGCTGCCTTGATGTCAGGGCAGTCACTCATACCTCACCTATTGAATTCAGCTCCTTTGTCCATGTTTGAACCAAGGCTGTAATGAGGTCAAGAGCTGTGTGACCCTGGCGGAACCCAAACTGAGCGTCACTGAGCAGGTTATTGCTAAGCAAGTGCTGTTTGATAGAACTGTCGATGACACCTTCCATCACTTTACTGATGATTGAGAGGAGGCTGATGGGGCGGTAATTGCCGGGTTGGACATGTCCTCGTTTTGTGTCCAGGACATAGCTGGGCAATTTTCCACATTGCAGGGTAGATGCCAATGTTGTAACTGTACTGGAACAGCTTGATGGGGGAATGGAAGCTCTGGAGTACAGGTATTCAGTACTATTTCCGGAATATTGTCAAGGCCCATAGCCGTTGCAGTATCCAGTGTCTTCAGTCGTTTCTTGATATTTTGCGGAGTGAATCGAACCCTGAGAAACAGTACCGGTTATTCCCCTCCACCTCCAGTCTGAACAATGACTGTTCACCACTTCTCCCTGCTTTCTGTCCCTGAATCAGTGTCATATCAACACTATCACTGTCACATTAATCCATGTCATAACAAGTCTATGAAATGTCATTTGATCACAGGCCTTCTGAAAATCTATATACATAAGTGGATAGACATGAGTCGGGGCAGAGGATGTTGCCAAGGTTCTTAATGAGTACTTTGTATCTGTCTTAACCAAAGGTGTGGGGGACGATGCAGATATTGTGGTTGAGGAGGAGGAGTTTGAATTATTGGATGTGATATACATAGGAGAGAGGAAGTATTAACGGGATTAGCATCCTTGAAAGTTGATAAATCACAAGGGCCTGATGAAATGTATCCGAGGCTGTCAAATGAATTGAGAGAGGAAATAGCAGAGGGTCTGACCATCATTTTCCAATCCTCACTGGATACAGGTGTAGTGCCAGAGGATTGGTGAACTGTTAACATTGTACCTCTTTAAAAATGGAGCAAGGGATAGACCAAATAATTGCAGGCCAGTCAGTGTAACCTCAGTAGTGGGGAAATGATTGGAATCTATTCTGAGAGACAGGATAAACTGTAACTTAGAAAGTGTCAGGTCAATCAAGGACAGTAAGCATGGATTTGATCAGGGAAGATATTGTTTGACCAACTTGATTGAATTTTTCGACAACGTAGTAAGGATGATAGATGAGGGTAGTGCAGATGATATGGTCTCCGTGGATTTTGGCAAGGCTTTTGACAAGGTCTCATGTGGCATACTAGGTAAAACAAATAAAATCCCATGGAATCCAGGGAAATGCAGCAAACTGGATACAAAATTGGCTCAGTGGTAGGAAACAAAGGGTGATTGTTGACGGGTGTTTTACTGACATGAGGTCTGTTTCCAGTGGTGTTCCACAGGGCTCAGTACTGGATCCCCTGCTTTTTGTCGCACATATTAGCGATTTGAACGTAAATGTAGGGGGCATGATCAAGATGTGTGCAGATGGCACACAGATTAACAATGTGGTAGATAGCGAGGAGGATAGCTGTAGGCTGCTGGAAGATACTGATGGCAGAAAAGTGTCAAATGGAATTCGACCTGGTTAAGTATGAGACGATGTAATTGAGGAGGTCAAACAAGGCAAAGGGATAGACGATTAATTGGAAAATACTGAGACGTGTAGAGGAAGTGAGGGACCTTGGAGTCAATGTCCACTGATGTCCTGAAGGTAGCAGGTCAGGTCGATAAGGTGGTTAAGAAGGCATATGGAATCCTTTCCTTTATTAGCTGAGGTATAGAATACAAGAGCAGGGAGGTTATACTGGAACTGTATAAATCATTGGTTAGGCCACAACCTGAGTACTGTGCAGCTCTGGTCACCTCATTACACAAAGGATGGAATTGCGCTGGAGAGGGTACAGAGGAGATTTACAAGGATGTTTGCCAGGACTGGAAAATGCAACTATGAAGCAAGATTAGAGAGGCTGGGGTTGTTCTACTTGGAACAGAGAAGTCTGAAGGGAGAGCTGATTGAAATGGACATAATTTTGAGGGGCTTGGATAGAGGGGAGGTGACGACTCTATTCACCTGAGCAGAGAGATCAGTGACTAGGGGGCATTGACTTAAAGTGCTTGGGAGAAGGATTAGCGGGGAATTGAGGAGAAACTTGTCCACCCAAAAATACAATATTGGCTCAGTGGCAGGAAACAAAGAGTAACTGTTGTAATAAAAGCAAAATACTGCGGAAGCTGGAAATCTGAAGTAAGAACAATAAATGCTGGTCTGGCAACATCTGTGGAGGGAGAAGCAGAGTTAAGTTTTCAGGTCAATGATGAAGGGTCACTGACCTGTCACGTTAACTCTGCTTCTCTCTCCACAGATGCTGCCAGACCTGCTGAATATTTACAGCATTTCTTGCTTTTATTGAAGTGTAGTGGTTGACAGGTATTTTACTGACCGCAGGACTGTTTACAGTGGCGTTCCACAGGGTTCAGTATTGCATCCCCTGTTTATAGTGAGGGTCTAGAACTTACTGCCTGAAAGGATAGTTTGAGCGGAATCCCTCCACTCAGTGAAAAGGAATCTGGATATTCACCTCAACTGTCATTATCTGCAGGGCTGTGGATCAAATGCTGGAAGGTGGGATTAGAATAGGTGGATCATTTTTCCGCCAGTGCAGACACAATGGGACAAGTGGCCTCTTTCTGTATCTTAAACTTTCTATGATTATCTTACATGAAATACTCACAGTTACGTCCTCAACGAACTTGATCAAGATTATCAGGAATGATATTTCATTAACCTTTTTGTGCTGCTTGCCATGTATTAACCCGTGTTTTACAAGCAAGATGTATTTTTGTGCTGGGTTATGACCTCTAGAAGTTTTCAACCACCAACATTAGACTGATACTGACAGTGTTTACCCAACCTCTCCTTTTTAAACAGGGTGCAACATTGACAATCCTCCAGAACTCTGGCATCACTCCCATATCCAAGGAGGACTGAAAGATTTTGTCCAGTGCCTCTGTCATTTCCACCATTCCTTCCCAGTAACTCTCATAATTCCCATCCAGACTGGGTAAATGTTCTACTTTATTGTGGTACAAAAAGTCTTGAATTGAAAGGGGTAAACTGAACAAGTTTGTTCAGTGACTGTAATTAATGTCAGTCTCCATGGACCCTAATGGTGTCACTGGAGGGCTTCCCTCTTCTATTAATACAGGACTCCTTTCAATGTGTTTTCTGAAAGTGTCAGCGGGAGTATTAGCTCCGGCACTCAAAGGGATCCGTGGCTGCAGAGAGAGGGAGAGGAGATATCAGAATCTGAACAATAGATTGGAATGTTACAACAATGGGTCAGAATAGGAGAACAATAGATTGGAATGTTACAGCAATGCGTCAGATTCTGAGAACAATAGATTGGAATGTTACAACAATTGACAGGAGTTTATCCGATTGGTTTGGCCTGGTTACTGCGGATTATTATTGGATAACATTAGAATTGCGGATCGCTTATGCTCTGAAGATGATTCAATTTATTTACTATCCCATCCTCGCTAGTATTGGTGTCCCTGGTAAGTCTTTGTAACCAACTATTAGATTCATAAACCATATTTCACTGATTTAGTGTTCTTGTCATTTAAATCGTGAGAAGACTGAAACCATTGTCTTCAGTTTCTGTCACAAACTCCATTCCCTGTCCATGATCTGCATCCCCCTCACTGGCCATTGTCTTCGGCTGAACTAGGAAGTGAACAACCTCAGGTATTTATTTAATGCTGAGCTGAGTTTATCACCATATTCTCTCCATCCCCAGCCCAGCCAATTGTTATGGCCAGGTGAGGAGGTGTCACAGTGGACCTTCTTTATTTGACAGCAACAGTGTTTGTCCTTTATAAACAGTGAATATGCTTAACGTCTCAGTGAGTCTTTTACATTTTACCTTTGGTATGATGGTGAAGGAACTGATTGGACAGGTTTTCTTGAGTTCTCTATAAACCCAATCTAAATAAAATCATTAAAAATACACAACACACAGTTACACGCACACACTCACACGAGAATCACACAGAAATAGATTACAGAGTGAGAAGTAAATTTGTGGTTGGATTGGAGTCCAGAATTAATTTTAAAAAAAACTCATTCAGTGATCTTGGGGGATTCCGTGGTTTCCCAGCTGAAGTTATATTCTTGACGTCTTTTGCTTCTCGAAGTGCAGTTTGTGGCTGGTCCAAATTGCTCAGAGTTTTCTTTGAGGCTTTCTTCCCCTGGTTACTCTGTCTGTAGCAATCTGTAGGCTTGAGGGGCCCACAGTCGCATGTGGTTTTCAAACTTTTGATGTTAGGTGGAGAGAGAGACGGAGAGAGAGAGGTGGGGGGAGGGGGGGTGGTCACAGCCCTTCTGCTTCTGCACAGTTTGAATCACTGGCTTGTCTGTCTTTGTCCAGGGGAAACTCCCAGCTTTCACAGAGTTGGACAGAAGGACTTATGACTGCCTCAGCGCACTCTCTGGACCCTTCTAATGAGATTCAAAGTTAGAAACTTCTATCTCCTGAGGGTTCAGGATACCAGTATTTATACTTGGAGGAGTTTGCTCTTTGAAATTCAATGTGTCAGAGTAGCCTTGAATGCCGAGTTAATGAATGTAATCTTAGGTCATTAAATCACTAGAGCAAGCCAATGATATAGGTCCCGGCTCATCAGACGTGTATCTCCTGTCGTAGGCCTTGGAATGTGAAAAGGTGTTTCAGATGCCAATTGCGGTGGCCATCTTGGCTGCCAGCTTTTTCAAGGTTAACTGTAGGATGTTTTCTATTGAAAGTTTAGTGTAAGTTTCCAATCGATTAATTAAATTTCCTCATTTGGCATATTGTGTTATCGTGACACCGCCACAGCACATGGAAAGAAATGTGATAATCGGAAAATTTCATTGCAGAATTGTGGGAAGAAAACGAAAGAAATACACATGCATTCTCAATAATCACTTCTCAAATTCACACATTAATCTTAGAATTACTGCAGCTGACATTGTCTGTTACAGCTGTACTGATTTAATATTTTTGGCGTTTTGTCTGGGATGGTTATGTGTTGGGGTCGACCCTGGACAATGCATTACCAATTGCTTGTATTCCTTTTCTCTCCTCTAATGAAGTTTTAACTACTCAGGTACCATGCACATTGATAATCTTTCTCCCTAAACCGGCAGTGTGCCATAAATTGTTTTTTTAGACCATGTGAGGTGTCTGAGATTTCCTCTGGGCCTTTGTTCTTGCAGAGATCTGCTGTGAAATTGTTGGGTTTGATGAGCTTTCGGTTTGGGATCTGATCATTGTGTTCTTCAGTGGGTAGATCCACACTGACCTTACTTTTAGCTTTCTGGTGAGGTACACAAGTGCTGTTTACTTTAGGGTATTTTCCCTTCACTTTTCCCTTAACTATGGGAAGGAATTTTTTTTATCTACCATAGGGTAGTCTTTTGCGACATTACTGCTCGCAGGTCTCTGTCCAGCTTTCACTGCACTCTCCAGCGGCACTTCGACTAGGTGTGGCATCTCCCTCACCATTGACATGCATTTTTGGGACCTTTCCCTGATCCTTGCACGTTTCTGTAAATGCTGTTAGCAGCCTTTTGCGGGTGCATCTTTGACCTGCATTTAATGAGGAGAGTGTGTGGTCCAATTTATCTGACATTTCAGGGTTGGCAAATCGGAGAGTAGGGGGTTCCAGTTGGGAATTCTCCTGGCCATCCTCTAACCTGTCCTCACTGTCCTTTTCAATCCTCCCCTCCTGACTGTCTGGCAGATCTGTACTTGTCTGTCCCCTCCACAGCATTTACTTTTTTTCCTTTGGTCTGGGGTGTCAATTAAATAATGTACCTGACTAGTCCTTTTGCCACTCGATATGGACCACTGAACTGGACTTTAAGGGGTTCGCCATGCATTGGGAGTATTAACAATACATGGTTTCATGGTTGCCATGTTCTAGCCTTGGCATTTCTGTCTGCTTACCTTTTCATAGCTGCCTGTGAGATCTTTTGCTGTTACTGAGCCATTGCACATCCTCTCGTGAGCCGCTCCCAGAGCATGGAAATGTGGTCTAACATGGAAGACTCATCCCTGTGTCCCAAAAACGTCTTCTTGATTAATTTAAGAGGACCACTCACCTCGTGTCCATAAACTAATTCAAAGAGACTAAAGCCAGTGGAATCTTTAGATAAGTCTCGGTAACCAACAGGAGAAATCCCATCCCTTTGTCCCAGTCATGGGGTTGCTCATTGCAGTATGGACAGATCATTGTCTTTAGGATCTGGTGGTACTGCTCCAAAGCCCATTGTGACTGTGGATGGTAGGCTGAGGACTTTATTTAATTACTTATTTTATTTATTTAGAGATGCAGCACTGAAATAGGCCCTTCAGCCCACCGAGTCTTTGCCGACCATCAACCATTCATTTATACTAATCCTACATTAATCCCATATTCCTACCACATCCCCACCATCCCTCAACTCCCCTACCACCAACCTATACTAGGGCCCTATCAACCTGCAAGTCTTTGGCTGTGGGAGGAAACCGGAGCACCTGGTGAAAACCCACGCGGTCACAGGAGAACTCGCAAACTCAGCACAGGCAGTACACAGAATCGAACCAGGGTCGCTGGAGCTGTGAGGCTGCGGTGCTCCAGATTACCCATGACCTTTTCAAAAATACTGTACAGAAAATGTGTGCCCTGATCCGACTGGATCTCAGCAGGAAGTCCATATTGGGTAAAGCATTGAGTTAGCCCCTTCACCACTTCCTTGGCAGAGATAGTTCTTCGGGGGAATGGCCTCTGGGAATCGGGTCACCACATCCATAATGGTCAGAAGTTACTAGTAGTCCCGTTATATTTTCAGCAGGGGCCCCACACAATATACCAGCATTCTGCTGAAGGGTTCCCCACAACCTGGCACGTGAGACCAATTTTACAGAAATCCACCACATCTTTGTGGAATTGTGGCCAGTCAAAATGCTGTCTTCTGCGGTCTTCGATTTTTCATATACTGACATGTCCATCCATTAGAAGTTCGTGGGCCATTGTTAATATTTCTTTAAGGGACTTCAGCGGCACCACTATCTGGTGAACATCTGTCCAGTCTTCATCCGCTGTTCTGTGAGGAGGTCTCCACTTCCTCATTAGCTCCTCATTATTTAAATAGTAACAGTCTGCAACTCCCTCTGCTTCAGTTTTGGTTTGGACAGTCTGTGCTTTTTTTTTAACGTTGGGTCGGGTTGTGGAGCCTCAAAAAAAGAAGAACTGTTTAACACATCCTTTTGGTCCTCTAACTTCCCAACGAAGGTTTCAGACAACCAGACAGTAGGGTCATCCGTCTGCAGTGTCAGTTCAGGGGATTGTTTGGCCATGGACCGAGTCACCACACAATCAGGGATTTCTGCTGTAACTACTCTGTCTCCCGGACCTCTTTTGATCTCTCTGGAACTACTGGGGAAGCTGCCACCTTTTCCTCTGTCAGATCATTACCCAGGAGCAGTTCGACCCATCAATCAGCAAACTAGGGACAATCCGCATGGTAAAGGGTCATGAAACTGGGTCAAACTCCAATTGCACCGGATATAAGGGTATGGACATATACTGTCTTCCGATACCATTCACTAACGCTCTGGCATTCACTGCACTTTCTTTTTCCCAGCAGAAGGGATTGGCTGGCCCCTGTATCCTTGAGTATGACTATTAGTTTACTTCCCTCACTCAAGCGGTATGCTTTCACTTTTCCTTAGGATACAAATTCCTGGTAGCTCTCAAGGATTTTGTTTATTTTTCCCGCCCTCTCTGTGGTCGGTCTACTGGGTCTGACTGCCACAGTTGGAGGCACAGCCTGATCTGTTGTGATTTCCATCAGGGCCCTTTTTCCTGCTAGGATCTGGTGGACCCTGATTAATCCTCCAGGTTTTCCCCGTCACTTGCATCATTCAGCTCGATGGCGACCTACCTTATTACACTGGAAGCACACAGGTCTTCGGCCGTTTCTCCTTCTCTCAGTACCGTCCTGTTTGACCCGAGGATGGACCCCCGTGTGTCCAGCCTTTCCTCATTGCTCTTGGCTGTTTGGGTTTCTATAACCCCCCCACCTTTTATTCTCGGGTCTTTGTGGTGACCAGGGAAGTGTTTCCCTTTGGGGTTAAGACCTTGTGTACAAGGGAAAATTCATCAGCAGAATTGCAACTTGTCCAGCTCTTTGAACCCTTTGTTCCTCTTTGTGGGTTTTAATGGGAGGGGGAGTGAGTTTGTGAACTCCTTGAGATGGATCACCACTCTCAGGTTCAGATTTGTGGGCTGTAATTTGAGTGTTTCTATCCACTGGTCAAAAGTAAACACAAAAACTGACTTTAAATCTTCTATAGCTACCTAAAATTAAAACATTTGGCGAAGACAAATGTGGGTCCAATACAGGCAGTGTCAGGGGAATGTATAATGGGGAATAGAGAAATGGCAGTGAAGCTAAATGATTACTTTGTGTCTGCTCTCATTGAGGAAGATACAAGGAAATTTACAGAATTAGAGATCCAAGGGATTAGGGAGATTGAGGAAGTGAAGGAAATTAATATTAGTAAGAATGTTGTTTTGGAGAGATTAATGGAGCTGAAGTTTGATGAGGCGCCAGGATCTGATATTCTGCATCCCAGGGTGTGGGAAGAGATAGCTATGGAGATGGTGGCTGCATTGGTGATCATCTTCAAAAATTCTATAGATTCTAGACCGGTTCCTGCAGATTGGAAGGTAGCAAATGTCACCCCACTATTTAAGAAGGGAGCGAGAGAGAAAACATGGAATTACAGACCTGCCCTCATACATCAGTCGTTGGGAAAATGCTGGGATTTTATTCTAAAGGATGTGATAAATGGACAGTTGGATAATAATCTGTTTGGGCATCGTAAACATGGATTTATGAGTGAGAAATCATGTTTGGCGAACCTGTTGGAGTTTTATTGGGGATGTTACGAACAGAATTGATAAAGGGGAGTCGGTGGACGTGTTATACTTGGATTTTCAGAAGGTTTTTGATAAAGTACCCCACAGGAGGTTGGTTAGCAACATTAAAGCACATTGGATAGGAGGTAATATACTGGCATGGATTAAAGATTGGTTAACAGGCAGAAAACAGAGAGTAGGAAGAAACGGGTCGTTCTCACTTTGGCAGCTGTGACTATTTGGGGACCGCAAGGATCAGTACTTGGGCCCCAGCTCTGAACAATATATGTCAATGATTTGGATGTGGGGACCAAATGTAGTATTTCCAAGTTCGCAGATGACACCAAACTCGGTGGGAATGCATGTTGTGAGGAAGATGTAATGCGTCTTCAAGGGGATTTGGACAGACATAGTGACTGAGTAAGAACATGGCAAATGGAATGTAATATGGGCAAATATGAGTTATCCACATTGGTAAGAGGAACAGATGTGCAGAGTATTTCTTAAATAGTGAAAAATTCGAAAGTGCAGATGTACAAGCGGACCCGGGTGTCAGTTAATCACTGAAAAAATGCAGGTGCAGCAAGCAATTAGGAACGCTAATAGTCTGTTCGCCATTATCAGGAGATGATTTGAGGACAGGAGGAGTGATGTCTTGCTGCATGTGTATAGAACCTTGCTTCGACCACACCTGGAATATTATGTGCATTTTGGGTCACTTTACTTTAAGAAGCATATTATTGCCATCGAAGGAGTGCAATGAAGGTTCACCAGACTTGTTCCCGGGATGGCGGGACTGTTCTATGAAGAGAGATTGGGGAAACTGGGCCTGTATTCTCTAGAGTTTCAAAGAATGTGTCTGGATCTCATTGAAACGTATGAAATAATTAAAGGGATAGACAGCGTAGACGTATGTACGAAAATTCCCCTGGTTGTGGAGTCTGGAACTATTGGATACAATTTCAAAATAAGGGGGAAGCCATTTAGGACAGAGACGAGGAGTAAACTTTGACTCAGAGGTTTCTGAATCTTTGGAATTCTGCACCCCAGGCGGATGTGGAATCTCAGTTGTTGAGTATATTTAAAGTATAGATTGACAGATTTCTAACTACAAATTACAAAAAAGGGGATATGGAGATTATGTGTGAAAACGGCATTGAATTGGATGATCAGCCATGGTCATATTGAATGGTGGAGCAGCGTCTATGGGCTGAATGGCCTACTCCTGCTCCAATGTCCCTATGTTCGGAAGCTGCTTAACTCTTTCAAACTCGAGGTCAGTTTAGTCAGGCTGCTTTCTGAGGGTTTGGAATGTTTGATGGTACACTTCCGGTACTATTTCATGTCCGACCAGGATAGCAATTTTAGTCATCTCATAATCTGATGAACTTTCATCTGGCAATAGTGAATTAATCTCATGGGATTTTCCTGTTACTTTGTTTTGTAAAAACAGTATTCAGTCTCTGACGGCCATTTCAGTTGCATTACAAGATTTTCACAATTGACGAAAAATTCTGCCACATCCTCCTCATTGAACTTTGTCATGAACTGGGAGAACTTTAAGAGATCAGCACATGGTCCTGAGCTAGGGGCAGCTCCCACACTAGCTGTGCCTTCACTGGGTGCATGGGTCTTCCTCTAGTTGTTTGAGCCGCCTTAACTCCCTTTCCTCATTCTCATTCTGGAACACTCTTACTTTTTCCCT
Source organism: Heterodontus francisci (assembly GCF_036365525.1). Taxonomy (NCBI): domain Eukaryota; kingdom Metazoa; phylum Chordata; class Chondrichthyes; order Heterodontiformes; family Heterodontidae; genus Heterodontus; species Heterodontus francisci. Next base: position 1,636,391 of record NW_027142076.1, on the reverse strand, counting down.
TTCTTGACACTCACTCTGCTCCTTCTCGCTCTCTCTGGAATTCGAATTCTAGTCTATTCTGTTCTAGTTCTACCTTAGCTAACATTACTCTATCTGTTCGTGATTCTAACCCTGTTTGAGTCATCAGCTTCAAGTGAAATATAGTTGGCCAAAAGTCTTAGGATTTCGGGTTTCCTACCTTTTGGACGGATAGGAATCCCTAACTGTCCAGCTACATTACTCATCTTTTCAACAGACATGCGTTTTAACCTGTACCAAGTTACTTCACTCTGTATGCAACTCCTTTATTGGGAATGTAACTCCTTTAGTAAGAAAGGGAGGGAAACAGAATACAGGAAACTACAGGCAAGTTAGCATCACATCTGTCTGAGGTAAAATGTTAGAAGCTTTTATTAAAGACAGTGTAGCCGGCACTTAGAAAAATTCAACGCAATCAGGCAGAATCAAAATGGTTTTATGAAAGGGAAATCATGTTTGATCAATTTGTTGGAGTTCTTTGAAGAGGTACCATGTGCTGTGGAGAAAGGGGAACCGGTGGATGTACTGTACATAGATTTCCAGGATGCAATTGATAAGGTGTCACATCAAAGGTTTTGTGAAAATAAAAGCTCATGGTGAAGGGGGTAACATGTTGGCATGGATAGAAGATTGGTTAGAAAACAGGCAGTAGGCATAAATGGGTCATTTTGTGGTTGGCAAGATGGAACGAGTGGTGTGCCACAGGGATCAGTGCTGGGACCTCAACTTTTTACAATTTTAATAAATGACTTGGATGAAGAGACCGAAGGCATGGTTGCTAAATTTGCTGATGACACAAAGATGAGTAAGAACATAACATGGCAAGGGGACATAAGGAGGCTGTAAATGAATATAGATAGGTTAAATGTGTGCGTGAAGACCTGGGAAATGGAGTATAATATGGGAAAATGGGAAATTGTCCATTTTGGCAGGAATTATAAAAAAAGAAGCATATTATCTAATGGTGAGAGATTGCAGAGCTCTGAGATGCAGAGGGATCTGGGTGTCTGTGTGCATGAATCACAAAAGGTTAGTATGCATGTTCAGAAAGTAATTAGGAAAGCTAATAGAATGTTATCGTTTATCGCAAGGGTAATTGAATACAAAAATAGGGATGTTATGCTTCAGCTACAGAGGGCATTGGTGAGACCACATCTGGAGTACTGTGTACATTACTGGTCTCCTTATTTAAGGAAGGATGTAAATGCATTGGAAGCAATTCAGAGAAGGTTTACCAGACTAATACCTGGAATGGGTGAGCTGTCTTATGAGGGAATATTGGACAGGCTAGACTTATATCCACTGGAATTTAGAAGGGTAAGTCGCGACTTGATTTGAACATCTAAGATCTTGAGCAGTCTTGACAGGGTGCATGTGGAAAGATGTGTGTATCTTGGTGTATCTAGAATTAGGGGTCACTATTTAAAAATGAGGGCCCGCCCATTTAAAACAGAGATGAGGAGAATTTTTTTTCTCTGAGGGTTGTGAGCCTTTGGAATTCTCTTCCTCAAAAGGCAGTGGAAGAGAGTCTTTACGTACGTGTAAGGCAGAGATAGATAGATTCTTGATAAGCAAGGGGGTGAAAGATTATCGAGGGTAGGTGGTAATGTGGAGTTGAGGTTTCAATCAGATTGGTCATGATCGTACTGAATGGCAGAGCAGCCCTGAGGGGCCGAGTGGCCTACACCTGCTCCTAATTCATATGTTCATATGTTCATATGTTCGTATGCTCTGTCTTCGAACGTGGGCATTTCAGTGTTCCAGCAGTGAAAGCCACAATATAACCTTCATTGACATTTTAAGTTTTTTCTCAGGATCAATTGTTTTCCCTACTTCCAATTTCTCATTTGTTGTTGGTTTACGATCACTCGAACCTCCAGATTTCTGTGACAGCCATGTGAGGAGGGGTCCCAGGCTCCCCTCTTGTCTTATATCTTATTTCACCACAACAGAGTTTATTCCTTTTTAGCAGTGGACGTGCTGACCAACTCAGTGAGTGTTTTACCTTTTATCTTTGTTGTGATCGTGAAAGAGCCAATAGGAGAGGTTTTCCTGAGCTTAAACAAGAGGTGAGTTTATTATACTTAACAATCTAAGCTGTATCGAAATAAAATAATAAGAATATACGCTACACATTCACGCACACACTCACACGAGAATCACACACAGATAAATTCGAGTGAGAAATAAATTTGTGGTGGATTAGTGTCCAGAATAAATAAATTTTAAAGAACAACGTCTGTGAAGTTGGATAATTCTCTGGTCTGAATTTTCCCACCTTTAGTTATGCGTTTCATGTCATCTGCAAGAGTTGAAATTATGTTTTTTTTATGTATACGGTTGTGTCATTTATATATCTATCTATATGCCAGGAACAGCACTGGTTCTAATACCAAAACCTGCAAACCAGCACTGCATACTCCCCCTCCCCCAGTCTGAACAATGTCTGTTCACCACTTCTCTCTGCTTTCTGTCCCTGAGTCAGTATCATATCCACACTATCATTGTCACATTAGTCCATATGTTCCATTTTTCATAACAAGTCTATGAAATGGCATTTGATCACCGGCCTTTTGAAAGTCTGTACACATAACACAAAACATTTTGTCCTCATCAACAGTGACAGTTATGTCATCAACGAACTTGATTAAGATTATCAGACATGATTTTCTATTAACCTATCCGTGCTGTTTGTCATTTATAATCCCATGCTTTCACAAGAAAGATATATTTTTGAGCCGGGTTCTGGCCTCTTGTAATTTCCAACCACCGACATTAGACTGACTGGTCAGTAGTTACAGGATTTATCTAGTCTCTTTTTGTAACAGGGAGTAACATTGACAGCCCTCCAGTCCTCTGTCATGACTCCCATATCCAAGGAGGATTGGAAGATTCTGACCAGTGCCTCTGCTATTTCCACCATTCCTTCCCTCAGGAACCGTCTCCATTGTTTTATCAAAGAACTGCATAAAGTTCAGTTTTCCTAATCTGTCTATTGAATGACACTTTATCAAACACATTTTGAAAGTCTATAAATATAACTTAAATCACACCACCCTCATCAACCCTCTCCATTGTTTCATCAAAGAACTCCATCAAGTTTAACTCACCAACACCTCTCTCCTCTCCTCCACTGTTGTTAAATTATCAAACTGCTTATCTGATATCCAGTACTGGATGAGCAGAAATATCCTCCAATTAAATATTGGGAAGATTGAAGCCATTGTTTTCACTGCCTACTCCAACTCTGTTCCCTTGCTATTGATTCCATCCCACTCCCTGGTAACCGTCTGAGATTCAGACAGTCTGTTTTTAACTGTGTGTAATATTCGGGACAACATTAATAGGCACATGGACAAATGTGGGTTAATTAAGGAAAATCAGCATGGATTTGTTAAGGGAAAATGGTGTTTAACAAACTTACTGGAGTTGTTTGAAGAGGTAAAAAGGAAGCCTGATGAGGGCAATGCTATGATGTGGTGTAAATGGAATTCCAAAAAGCATTTGATAAAGTGTCACACAACAGACTTGTGAGCAAAGTTACAGCTCATCAAATAAAAAGGACAGTAGCAACATGAAACTAAACTGGTCTAGTGACAGGAAACAGAGATTAGTGATTAATGGATGCTTTTCGGGCTGGAGAAAAGTTTGTCGTGGAATCAAAACAAAGTACTGCAGATGCTGGAAATCTGAAATAGAATCAGAAAGTGCTGGAAATACTCAGCAGTGTCTGTGGAGAGAGAAACAGAGTTAATGTTCCAGGCTTGTGAGCTTTCATCAGAACTGGATTTGGTTAGAAATGTAATAGGTTTTAAGCAAGTGAAGCGGGAGTGGAGGGTGTAAACACAAGGACACAAATGTAGTCATGAGAGCGGGGGTGGGGGATGGAGTGTGTTGAAATGACAAGCGAGTGGAAGCTCAGGGTCATGCTTTTGGACTGAGCGGAGGTGTTCCACAAAGCGGTCACCCAATCTGCGTTTGACCTGCTGTGGTGTTCCAGTGAACATCAATGCCAGCTCGAGGAACAGCACCTCATTGTCCATTCTACAGACTTCTGGACTGAACATTGAGTTCAATAATTTCAGAGAATGACTGGTCCATTTTTATTATTATTTTGTTTCATCAGTTTTTTTTTTAACCATGTGCCAGACTTAAACTGGGATTTTTATGTTGGTGCTTTTAGCTCGGGCTGTTCATTATTCTGTCATTTAACACCTGCTCTGCATTAATGATTTGTCTTTCACCACACCATGAGCACACTTTCTTTGCCTTTGCCCCATGACCTCCTGGTCAGTTAATCTCTCTGACCCTCTGTTCTATCAACACCCCTTTTGCTCCATTTTGCCCCATCCCTGCTTTATCTGCTTCAAACTTGATATTTCTAACCTTTTCCAGTTCTGATGAAAGATCACAGATCTGAAACATTAACTCTGTTTCTCTCTCTCAACTCAGATGCTGCCAGACCTGTTGAGTATTTCCAGCACGTTAAGTTTTTTTATTTAAGATTTGTGGTGGAGGTCCCTGGGGATCAGTGTTAGGACCATTTTTCTTCCTGACATATATTAATGACCTGGACCTTGGTGTACAGGGCACAATTTCAAAGTTTGTAGATGATGCAAAACTTGGAAACATTGTGAACTGTTAGGAGGATACTATAAAACTTAAAAAGGACATAGACAAATTGGTGGAATGGGCAGACAGGTGGCAGATGAAGATCAATGTGGAGAAATGAAAAGTGATTCATTTCGTAGGAAGGACATGGAGGGAAAATATAGAATAAAGGTTACCATTCTAAAGGGGGTTCAGGAGCAGAGGGACCTGGGTGTATATGTGCATCGGTCATTGCAGGTGGCAGGACAGGTTGAGAGAGTTTTTCATAAAGCCTACAGTATCCTGTAGCATGGAATACAAGAGCGAGGAGGTTGTTTTGAACTTGTATAAGACACTAGTTCGGCCTTGGCTGCAGCGTTACGTGTAGTTCTGGGCACATTAGATAACGTGAAGACATTGGAGAGTGTGAAAAAACATTCACAAGAATGGTTCCAGGGATGAAGAATACCAGTTATGAAGATAGACTGGAGAAGTTGGAACATTTTCCTTGGAGAAGAGAAGGCTGATTGGAGATTTGATAAACGTCTGCAAAATTATGAGGTGTCTGGACACAGTTGATAGGGAAAAACTGTTCCCACACCTGAAAGGATCGAAAACGAGAGGACAAAGAATTAAAGTAATTGGTAAAAGCAGCAGAAGTGACATGAGGAAAAAATGTTCATACAGCGAGTGTTAAGGTCTGGAATGCACTGCCTGAGAGTCTGGTGGAGGCAGATTCAATCGAGGCATTCAGGAGGAAATTGGATAGTTATCTGAAAAGGAAGATTGTACAGAGTTACAGGGAGAAGGCAGGGGAGTGACACTAGATGAATTGCTCTTTTGGAGAGCCAGTGCAGACACGATGGACAGAATGGCCACCTTCTGTGCTGTAACAATTCTGTGACTCTGTGGCATTCGACCACAAAATGAGCTTCCAACCTTATATTCGTGCCATCACTATGACGACCTATTTCCACCTCAATAACATCGCCCAACTTCACCCCTGTCTCAACTCATCTGCTGGTGAAGCTCTCCTTCATGCTTTCATTACCTGTAGACTAGACAATTCAAACTCATTCTCCCACATTCTACTATCTGTAAACTTGAGGTAACCTAAAACTCTGCTGCCTGTGTGTTAACTCACAACAAGTCCCATTCCCCGATCACTGACCTACATCAGCTCACAGTCAAACAATGTCTTGATATTAAAATTCTCAACACGTTTTCAAATCCCTCCATTGCCTCATCCCTCACTATCTCTGTAATCTCCTCCTGCCCGACAACCCTCTGATATATCTTTGCTCCTCCAATTCTGGCCTCTTTTGCATTCCTGATTTTAATTACTCCACCATCGCTGGCCGCACCTTCAGTTGTCTCGGTCCAGAGCTCGGGAATATCCTCCCTACACAGCTCTACCTCTCCACCTCACTTTTATCCTTTCAGACACTCCTTTAAAACTTGCCTCTTTGACCAAGCTTTTGGTCACCTAACCTAATATCTCCATTTGTGGTTCAGTGTTATACTTTGTTTCATAATGCTGCTGTGAACTACCTTTGGATAAGTTCCTGTTGAAGTTTTCCGGACATGATTTGTCATTAGCATATCCGTGCTGCTTGAAATTTATTATGCTATGTTTTTCCAACCAACGAATATTTCTGTTCTGGGTTGTGAAATTTCCCCACCACTGACGACAGATGGACTGGACACTACAGGGTCTACTCCATCTCTCCATTTGTAATCAGGGTGTAACATTTACAACCCTCCAGTCCTCTGTCACCACTCCCATATCCAAGGAGAATTGAAAGATTCTGTCATGTGCCTCTACCAGTTCCACCATTCCTTCCTTCAGCAATCCTTATACATCCCATCCCTCCTGGATAAATGTTCTATTTTATTCTGGTACAAAAGGTGTTGGATTGAAAGGGGTTAACTGAACCTGTTTGTTTAGTGACTGTAATTAATGTCAGTCTCCATGGACTCTAATTGTGTCATTGGAGGGTTTCCCTCTTCTACTAATAAGGGACTGCTTTCAATGTGTTATTCCATCGTGTTAGCGGGAGCATCAGCCCCGGCACTAACAGGGAGAGGATAGATCAGAATCTGAGAACAATAGATTGAAATGTTACAACAATGGTTCAGAATCTGAGAACAATTGACTGGAATGTTACAACGATGGTTCAGAATCTGAGAACAATTGACTGGAATGTTACAACAATGGTTCAGAATCTGAGAACAATTGACTGGAATGTTACAACAATGGGTCAGAATCTCAGGACAATAGACTGGAATGTTACAACAATGGGCAGGAGTTTCATCTGGGAGTTTGACTCTCTTTCTGCAAATTATGGTCGGTTCTCATTAGACCATCGGATCCATCTCGCATTGAAGATTATGCAACACTTTTACTATCCTATCCTTGCTATTATCGGTGTCCCTGGTAAGTCTCTCCATCTAGCTATGAATGTTATAAACTAAGTTTAGCAACATTAATGTTCTTCTCATTTACGCTGCCCTCCTTGCTGCATTTGTTATCCCTGGCAAAACTCTATCTCCGGCTATGAGATCAATAAACCATTGCTACTTGTATTAGAGTTCATGTAAGTTACTCTACCATCTGTTCTGCTGTTGCTGCCCCTGCTAAGTCCCTATTTCCCGCTAAGTGATCTGTTAACTCTGTTTCACTGAAATAATGTTCTTTCAATTTAAATTTTGGGAAGAGTGGAGCTCGTGCCATCAGTCTCCATAGGAAATTCTGTCCTTATCCATGAACACGTTCCCCTAACTGGCTAATATCTGAGGTTGAAACAGACAGTTTGCATCCTCTGCGTTCTATGTAACCCTGAGCTGAGTTCTGACCCCTTAATCTCTCCAGGACCAACCCTGCCGACTACCAGCTCTGTAATATCACCCGTCTGCCTCAGCTCATCTGATACATAAATCCTCATCTGTGCCCTTGTTAACACAGATAGAAACACATAGAAACACACATGGAAAATAGGAGCAGGAATAAGCCATTCGGCCCTTCGAGCCTGCCCAGCCATTCATTATGATCATGGCTGATCATCCAACTCAATGACTTGTTCCCGCTTTCCCCCATATCCTTTGATCCCTTTCATCCTAAGAGCTATATCTAACTGCTTCTTGAAAACATGCAATGTTTTGGCCTCAACTGCTTCCTGTGGTAGCGAATTCCACAGGCTCATCACTCTCTGGGTGTAGGAATTTCGCATCTCAGTCCTGAAAGGATTACTTCATATCCTTAGACTATGACCCCTGGTTCTGGACTCCCCCACCATCGGGGACATCCTTCCTGTATCTGCTTTGTCAAGTCCAGTTAGAATTTTATAGGTTCCTGTGAGATCCCGCCATCATTCTTCTGAACTCCAGCGAATATGATCCAAACCGACTCAATCTATCCTCATACGTCAGTCCCGCCATCCAGGGAATCAATCTGGTAAACCTACAGCAAGAACATCCTTCCATAGATAAGGAGACCAAAGCTGCACACAATATTCCACGTGTGGCCTCACCAAAGCCCTGTATAATTGCATCCCTGCACCTGTACTCGAATCCTCTCGCTGTGAAGGCCAACATACCATTTGCCTTCTTTACTGTCCTTTGCACCTGCATGCTTACCTGCAGTGACTGGTGTACAAGTACACCCAGCTCTCCTTGCATATTCCCCTCTCTCAGTTTATAGCCATTCAGATAATAATCTGCCTTCATGTTTTTGCTACCAAAGTGGATAACCTCACATTTATCCACATTGTACTGCTTCTGCCATGCATTAGCCCACTCACTCAACTTGTCCAAATCGCCCTGAAGCCTCTCTTCATCCTCCTCACAACTTACCATCCCACCCAGTTTTGTGTCTTCTGCAAATTTGGAGATATTACATTTATTTCCCTCATCGAAATCAGTAATATATATAGTGAATAACTGGGGTCCTAGCACCGATCCCTGTGGTACCCAACTCGTCACTGCCTGACATTCGGGAAAAAAGACCCATTTATTCCTCCTCTCGGGTTTCCTGTCTGCCAACCAATTTTCTATCTATCACAATACACTAGCACCAATCTCATGCGCTTTAACTTTACACGCTAATCTCTTATGTGGGACTTTGACGAAAGTCTTCTGAAAGTCCAAATAAACCACATCCACTGGCTCCCCCTCATCAACTCTACTGGTTACATCCTCGAAGAATTCTTGTAGATTTGCCAAGCATGATTTCCGTTTCGTAAATCCATGCTGACCCTGTCCGATTCGACCACTTTTCTACAAGTGCTCTGCTATAAAGTCGTTGATAATGGACTCTAGAACTTTCCCCGCTACCGACGTCAGGCTGACTGGTCTATAATTCCCTGCTTTCTCTCAACCTCCCTGGGGTTACTTTAGCTACCCTCCAATCTGTAGGAAATGCTCCAGAATCTATAGAATCTTGTAAGATGACCACCAATACATCTATTGTTTCTAGGACCGCTTCCTTCAGTACTCTGGGATGTAGATTATCAGGCCCTGGGAACTTATCGATTCAATACCATCAATTTCCCCAACACCATTTCTCTACTAATACAGATTTCCTTAAGTTACTCTCTCTCACTAAACCCCGTGTTCCCCAACATTTCTGATATGATATTTGTGTGCTTATTTGTGAAGACAGATCCAATTCAAGAGTGAACTATACAGTAAATGGAAAAGTCCTGGGGAAAATTGATGTCCAGAGAGATTTGGGTGTTCAGGTCCACTGTTCCCTGAAGGTGGCAACGCAGGTAAATAGAGTGGTCAAGAAGGCATACGGCATGCTTTCCTTCATCGGACGGGGCATTGAGTACAAGAGTTGGCAGGTCATGTTACAGTTGTATAGGACTTTGGTTCGGCCACATTTGGAATACTGCGTACAGTTCTGGTCGCCACATTATCAAAAGGATGTGGATGCTTTGGAGAGGGTGCAGAGGAGGTTCACCAGGATGTTGCCTGGTATGGAGGGCGCTAGCTATGAAGAGAGGTTGAGTAGATTAGGATTATTTTCATTAGAAAGACGGAGGTTGAGGGGGGACCTGATTGAGGTGTACAAAATCATGAGAGGTATAGACACGGTGGACAGCAAGAGGCTTTTTCCCAGAGTGGGGGGTTCAATTACGAGAGGACACGAGTTCAAAGTGAAAGGGGAAATGTTTAGGGGGGATATGCGTGGAAAGTTCTTTACGCAGAGGGTGGTGGGCACCTGGAATGCGTTGCCAGCGGAGGTGGTGGACGCGGGCACGATGGAGTCTTTTAAGATGTATCTAGACAGATACATGAATGGGCAGGAAGTAAAGAGATACAGAACCTTAGAAAATAGGCGACATGTTTAGAGAGAGGATCTGGATCGGCGGAGGCTTGGAGGGCCGAAGGGCCTATTCCTGTGCTGTAATTATCTTTGTTCTTTGTTCTTTGTTCAAAGTATGCATTTAGTTGGTCAGCCATTTCTTTGTTCCCCATAATTAATTCCCCTGTTTCTGACGGTAAGGGACCTACATTTGTCTTGACCAATCTTTAAAACTGTTAAATCCACTCTTGACTATTCCAATTATATCCTGGTCACCCTCCCAGTTATAAACCTCGATAAAGCACAGCCCATCTAGAACCTGCTGCCTGTAAACTAATTCACTTCAAATCCTGATCACCCATCACCCCTGTGCTCACTGATCTACTTTGGCTCCGGGACTGGCAGCACCTTAAATTTAATATTTTCATTCTTGTGTTTGAATCTCACCCTCAATTAATCCCATTGCCCTGTCCATTCCCATATTCCTGCCTTCAAGCCTTTTCTTCAATTCCCATTTAAAAAAGGCTTCTTTCCCTCTGTTTCTGTCTATGGCAGCTATTCTCAGCTCTGCAGTGTCACTGGGCCCAATGCCATGGACGTTTGGATCCATGAAATGGTCTGGGCTGAGCTGCCGGTCACTTCCAGTGCTCCAGGCTGGACAGGGCTCTTGTCCCTGTTCACCAAGTATGTGCTGGTAGTGTGCAGAGGGATCTGATCTGACACCAACCAGCCATTCCAGCACCTTTGCTATACATCTTTGAAACGAAGTGATGCGGGAGGGGGTGGGGGGAGGGTACATTGAGCAGTGTGAGAGGTTGGTGGCGTTGAGTGTATGAGATGCCATGTGGAGACGACTTCACTGACATTGACTAACAGTGTGAGTTCATTAAACTTATTCTGGCTCTGCTGCCAGGTCCTCGGGGCCAGACCTCTTGCATTGACCTCCCTGGCCACCTGCTCCCATTCCCTTCGGAAGACGTTCCTTAAGGGTCTCTGCCCCACCCCACAGAAACAGGGCCTCTCTCCTACGGTCACCCTCCATGACTAAGGCCTCCAGCACCACAGCTGTGAACAGCAGAGCCCTCTCTCTGTCCTTGTATTCCATTTACCTCGTCTCCAATTGCAGCATTCACAGTCAGCAGCAGCAGCCTTCTGTGATTCAGTACAGCTTCCCTTTAAGAGGGACAGACTAGCTTTAAGAGCTGAATCCTGGCTGAAGCACGTGCCAGCCTCACACACAGTTAGGTCCCTGTTAAGCTTGCAGATAGACAGCAGTGCGGGTCACCCTGGGCAGCACGTAGAATTCATGGAAATGAGGAGACAGCAGGAAGCTTGTGTGTCACCTGCCTCAACAGGAACGGGCACGGGCAGATCACGAATCACAATCCCTACCCCTGAAAACTGGTACAAACTTCTCTTCCACTCTGTCTCTATTTTCCTTCCCCTCTTTCACCCTTTCTCCCTCTCTCTCTTTGTCTCTTGTTCATATAATCAGAGATTGATGCAGCACAGAAGAAGGCTATTCGGTCCGTTGTGTCAGTGCTGTCTCTTTGAAAGAGATATCTAATTAGTTCTACTCCCTCCTCTTTCCCCAGACTCCTATTGTTTTTTTTCCTTGTCAAGTTTTTGTTAAATTCCCTTTTGAAAGATATCATTGAATCTGATTCCACCATGATTTCAGGCAGTCAAATCCAGATCACAACCATAGAACGACAGGCCCAAATATCCATGGAAAGGTTACGGCACAGAATAAGGTTATTCAGCCCATCGTGTCTCTGCTGGCTGAAAAAACTAGTCACCCAATCTAATCCCATCTTCCATCCGCTGGTCCATGGCCTTGCCAGTTGCAGCACCTCAGGTGTAGGTCCAGGTAAATTTTAAAATAATTGATGGCTTCTGGCTCCATCACCGTTCCTGGCATTGAGTTTCAGACACGCACCACCCTCTGGGTGAAAAGGTTTTTCCTCATGTCCCCTCTGATCCGTCTACCAATCACTTTAAAACTGTGCCCCCTGGTAATTGACCTCTCTGCTAGGGGAAACAGGTCCTTCCTGACTACTCTACCTGGGCGCCTCATAATTTTGTACACCTTAATCAAGTCACCCCTCAGTCTCCTTTGTTCTAAAGAAAACAATCTTAGCAGAACAGTACACAATACTCCAGCTGTGGCCTAACCAGTGTTTTATACAATTCCAGCATTACATCCCTACTTTTGTATTCTATATATCGGCCAGTAAAGGAAAGCATTCCATATGCCTTCTTCACCTCTCTGTCTACCTGTCCTGCCACCTTCCAGGACCTGTGGACATAAACTCCAAAATCTCTAACATCTTCTGCACCTTTCAATATCCTCCTGTCTGTTGTGTATTCCCTCGCTTTATTTGCCCTTCCCTAATGCATTACCTCACAGTTCCCCAGATTGACTTTCATTTGCCATTTTTCCATCCACTCAACCAAACCATTTAAACCATTGATATCATTCTGGAGTCTACAGCTATCTTCTTCACTATCAACTACATGACCAATTTTTGTGTCATCAGCAAATTTTCCAATCATATCTCCCACATTTTAGTCCAAATCATTAATATACATCACAAATTGCAAGGGACCCAACACTGAGACCTGTGGAACGCCACTAGAGACCGCTTTCCATTCGCAAAAAAACATCTGTCGACCATTACCTTTGTTTCCTGACATTGATCCAATTTTGGATCCAACTTGAGACATTCCCCTGTATCTCATAAGCTTTTACTTTTCTGAAGAGTCTGCCACGTGGGACCTTACTAAAATCCATGTAGACCACATCCATTGCACTACCTTTATCAATCCTTCTTGCTACTTCCTCACAAAACTTAATTATGTGAGTAAGGCAAGACCTTCCATTAACAAATCCATGCTGACTATCCCAGATTAATCTTTGCCTTTCTAAGTGACAGTTTATCGTAGCTCTGAGAATTGATTCTAATAATTTGCCCACCGATATCCGACTAAAGACCTGCTCGGGTCTGGAAATAAAACCCGACCGAACCCGACAGAACAACATCGGACCCGAGTCCGAGCCGGCCCGAGCCTGACCCGACCATATTGCACTCACTGTACTTAGCACTTTTGGATGGAATGGAAGGAAGCTGCATCATGAGCGCGGTGACATCATAGAGGTACTCACATGCTCACTGCGCAGACTCAGAGTCTGTGGAGTCAAGATGCACGTTTCCCTCCTTGACGTCCCAGACTCCCAGCTCAGGCAGGCTTTTCAAATGTTGATGCTTACTTACTCAACTTCCCTTTTCCTCACAGCCGATCCAAATGTAGTACTGTGTGTGTCCGACCCAACCCGAGTCCGAAAGCCGGATCCGGAAGAGCGATCCGATCCATCCCGAACCCGACATATGTCGTCGGGTCTTGTCCGGTTTGGGTCGGGTAGCAGGCCTTGAGCTCAGACTGAAACGCCTATAATTATTTGGCTTATCCTTGGCACCATTTTAAAACATTGGTACTACGTTCACAGACCTCCAATGGTCTGGTGCCTCTCCTGTATCTAGTGAGAATCTGAAGATGATCTTCGGAGCATCTGCTATTTCCTCCCTGGCTTCCTTTAATAGCCTGGGATACAATTCATCTGGTCCTGGCGATTTATCCACTTTCAAGGATGTCAGACCCTCTAGTACTTCCTCTCTCATTATGCTTATCATATCTAATATTTCACAGTCCTCCTCTTTAACTATAATGTCTGCATCATCTCTCTCCTTTGTGAAGACAGAGACTCAGTAAGAACCCTGCCCACATCTTCTGCATCCACGCATAAACTACCTTGTACATCTCTGATATGCCCTCCCCTTTCTTAGTTATCCTTTTATTCCTAATGTACTGGATTTTCCTTGATTCTACCTGCCAATATTTGTTGACGTCCTCTCTTTACTTTTCTAATTACCTTTTTTACTTCACCCCTGCACTTTCTTTACTCCTCTCGGCTTTCTAAAGTATTGTTTTTTTGTGACTGTCATAAGCTTCCTTTATTCTGATTTATCTTACCCTGTATGTTTCCAGATAACCGGGGGCTCTAAATTTGACAACACACTGTGCAAGAAAATTATCTTCATTTTGCCTCTGGTTCTTTGCCAATTACCTTAAATGTGCATCTTCTTAATGATGTTGTGAGCACAGTCCCAGCAAATACAGACCATTTAGTTTGACATCAGTAGTGGATAATGTATTTCAAACAATAATTAGAGAAGAAATAACAGAAACTTGGAGCGGTTTGAGTTAATGAAGGATAGCAAGCACGTATTTGTAGGAAGACAGGAGCAGGAGTAGGCCAATCAGCCCATCGAGCTTGCTCCGTTATTCAATTGGATCATGTCTGATCATCTACCTCAACGTCACTTTCCCATGCTATCCCTGCATCCGTTGATGTCATTTGTCTCCCTAAATCCATTGATTTCAGTCTTGAACATTCTCAGTGTTGATCTTCCACACCCTCTGTGGTGGTGAATTCCAAAGATTTACAATCCTCTGAGTGAAGAAATTCTTCTTCATCTCAGTCTTAAATTGCTTACCCATTATTCTGAGATTATGTCCCTTGGTTCAAGACTCACCAGCCAGGGGAAACATCCGATCTGCATCCACCCCGTCACCCCCTGTAAGAATTTTGTATGAGATCACTTCTCATTTTTTGAAACTCGGGAGAATGCAGACCCAGTTTCTCAATCTCTCCTCGTACGACAATCCTGCCATTACAGGGATAGTCTGCCTAACCTCCGTTGCACGCCATGTATGGCAAATATATCCTTCTTTGGACAAGGAGACCAAGACTGTGCGCAATATTCCAGGTGTGGTCTCACCAAAGTTGAATACAATTGCAGCCAGATATCATTACTCCTGTACTAAAAAACCCCTTGAGATGGAGGCCAACATACCATTTGCCTTCCACATTGATCGGTGCACCTGCATACTCACTTTCAGTGACTCATGAACAAAGACACCCATATCCCTTTGGAAATCAACACTTCCCATCCTCTCACCCGTCAAAAAATATTCTGTTTTTCTGTTTTTGTTTTACCGGAGTGGAGCACTTGATACTTATTCATATTATATTCCAGCTGCCATGTTCTTGCCCATTCACTTAGCCTGTCCAAATCCACTTGAAGCCTCCTTGCATCCTCTTCACAACCTACTTTCCCACCTCGTTTTGTATCATCAGCAAACTTGTAAATATTACATTTGGTCACCACATTCAAATAATTTATATAGATTGTGAACAGCTGTGGCCCTTGTGCTGATCCTTGTGGTACCCCCACTCATAAGAGCCTGCCATCCTGAGAATGACCCGTTTATTCCTACTCTCTATTTTCTGTCTGTTAACCAATTCTCAATCCATACCAATATTTTACCCCAATCCCATGTGCTGTAATTTTGTTTACTAACCTCCTGTGTGAGACCTTATCAAAAGCCTTCTGTAAATCCAAATACACCACATCCACTGGTTCTCCTTTAGTAATGTTGCAACATCCTCAAAAAACTTCAGCAGATTTGTTACACATGATGCCTCTTTCATAAATCCATGTTCACTCCGCCAATTTTACCATTATTTTCTAGATGTCCAGTGATCACATCCTTTACAATAGATTCTAACATTTTTCCTATTACTGACGTTAAACTAACAGGTCTGTGGTTCTCATTCTCCCTCTCCCACCCTTCTTAAATAGTGAGTTTACATTAGCTACTTTCCAGTCTTTCGGATCTCTTACAGAATCTATGGAAGTTTGAAAGATGCCACCCAAAACATCCATCATCTCTATTGCCACCTCCTTCAACACTCTGGGATGTAACTCACCTGGTCGAGGGATTTATCAAACTTCAATCCAGTTAACATTTCAAGTACTACCTCTTTACCAACACTAAATTGCCAATTTGCCCTTCGTACCTTCATAGTTCCCCTTGTTCAAATTGAACACCCCAGTTTCAGAATTATCAAATTCAAATGGAATGTGAAATTTTATCATAATATGGTCATTATTTCCCAAAAGCTGCTTTACAGCAATGTTATTAACTAATGCTTTCTCGTTACATAAAATAGCCCGATTAGTTAGTCCTTCAATGCACTTCTCCAGAAACCCATCTCGTACACACTCGAGTAAAGGCAGATCATACTTCACTCACGTAGTTGAAGGTTTTGATGAAGTAACAGAGACGGTTGATGAAGGGAATGTCGTGGATGTTGTGTCTATGTATCTTAAGAAAATGTTTAATAAGGTACCACATAAAAGGCTGGTTAGTAAAATTGAGGCTCATGGAATAAGAGGATCATTGTCAAATTGAATTAAGGACAGGAAACAGTGAGTTGTAATAAATTGTTGTTTTTAAGTGTGGAGGATGGTAGACAGTGGGTGTCCCCCAAAGGTCAATGTTGGGACCAATGCGTTTTTGCGATATCGAAATGAATTAGATATTGCAATACAGAGTAGAATCTCCAAATTTGCCTAAGACATCATCTTTGAGATTTCTGAGCCAGACCCGATGCTGATCACATGTCTTTGAGTGCACATTCTCTCTCTCCAGCTCTCTGTCACAATTCATACCCAGACTTCGCAATAACCACAGGTATTTGACAGATTGTAATCTCTCCCTGTCTCCAAATCTCCTACACATTCCCAGTAATGATCGCTTAGCTGAGTTTGTCATTTCTCACAAACCAAGTAAACTAAGCCTGTGATCCAGATCTCTGTTATCCCTCTCCTGCACGACTGTAAGAGCTTATCAACGGTCACAGATTAACCAAAAGGAGGGAGAAGGTTCACAAGCAGCAAATTCACTAATGACAGTTCAAATATAGCACAACTTCAGATTAGAAACAGTAGACATATTAGAACATTACAGCGGAGTACAGGCCCTTCGGCCCTCGATGTTGCGCCGACCTGTGAAACCATCTGACCTACACTATTCCATTTTCATTCATATGTCTATCAAATGACCACTTAAATGCCCTTAAAGTTGGCGAGTCTACTACTGTTCCAGGCAGGGCGTTCCACGCCCCTACTACTCTCTGAGTAAAGAAACGACCTCTGACATCTGTCCTATATCTATCACCCCTCAACTTAAAGCTATGTCCCCTCGTGTTTGCCATCACCATCCGAGGAAAAAGACTTTCACTATCCACCCTATCTAACCCTCTGATTATCTTATATGTCTCTATTAAGTCACCTCTCCTCCTCCTTCTCTCCAACGAAAACAACCTCAAGTCCCTCAACGTTTCCTCGGAAGACCTTCCCTCCATACCAGGCAACAGCCTAGTAAATCTCCTCTGCACCCTTTCCATAGCTTCCACATCCTTCCTATAATGTGGTGACCAGAACTGCACGCAATACTCCAGGTGCGGTCTCACCAGAGTTTTGTACAGCTGCAGCATGACCTCGTGGCTCCGAAACTCGATCCCCCTAGTAATAAAAGCTAACACACCATATGCCTTCTTAACAGCCCTATTAACTGGGTAGCAACCTTCAGGGATTTATGCACCTGGACACCAAGATCTCTCTGTTCATCTACACTACCAAGAATCTTCCCATTAGCCCAGTACTCTGCATTCCTGTTACTCCTTCCAAAGTGAATCACCTCGCACTTTGCCGCATTAAACTCCAGTTGCCATCTCTCAGCCCAGCTCTGCAGCCTATCTATGTCCCTCTGAACCCGACAACATCCTTCGGCACTATCCACAACTCCACCGACCTTAGTGTCATCCGCAAATTTACTAACCCACCCTTCTACACCCTCTTCCAGGTCATTTATAAAAATGACAAACAGCAGTGGCCCCAAAACAGATCCTTGCGGTACACCACATATGACCTGTAACAGGTGAGAAAGGCTTTCTGGCTATGGATCAAACGTTACAACCTATTATAAAAGACGTTATAGCAGGGCACTTAGAGAAATTCAACGTGATCAGGCAAAGTCAACATAGTTTGGTGAAAGGGAAATCATGTTTAACCAATTTATTGGAACTCTTTGTTGAAATAACATGCGCTGTGGATAAAGGCGAACCAGTGGATTTACTGTTCTTAGGTTACCAGAAGACATTTGATAATGTGCCACATCAAAGGTTATTATGAAATATAATAGCCGTGGTATAGGGGGTAACATATTGGCATGGATAGAAGATCGGCTAGCTAAGAGGAAACAGAGAGTAGGCATGAATTGGTAATTGTCTGGTTGGCAAGATGTAATGAATGGTTGCCACAGGGATCCGTGCTGCGACATCAACCTTTTACAATTTATATAAATGACTTGGATGAAGGGTCCAAAGGTATGTTTGCTAAATTTGCTGATGACACAAAGATAGGTCGGAAGGTACGTTGTGCAGAGGACATAAGGAGGGTAAAAAGGGATGTAGATAGGTTAAGTGAGAGGGAAAAGATCTGACAAATGGAGTATAATACGGGGAAATGTGAAATGGCCCATATTGGCAGGAAGAATTTAAAAAATAAACATAATATATGAATGGTGAGAGAAAACAGAGCTCTGGGATGCAAAGGGATTTGGGTGTCCTAGTTCATGAATGGCAAAAGTTAGCATGAAGGTTCAGCAAGTATTTAGGAAAGCTAATAGAATTGTTTTTTTAAGAGAGTAGTTAAATGCAAAGGTAGGGAGGTTATGTTTCAGTTGTACAGGCATTGATGAGACTGCATCTGACGTATTGTGTAAAATACTGGCCACCTTATGGAAGGAAGGATGTAAAGGCTTTGGACGCAGTTTAGAGAAGGTTTACTAGACTAATACCTGGAATGGGTGTGCTGTCTTATGAGGAAAGGCTGCAGAGGCTAGGCGTACATCAGCTGGAGTTTAGAAGTGTAAAATGCGACTTATAGAAAGATATCAGATCCTAAGAGGGTCAGAGCAAGTGAAGTCGACAGAGAGAGAAACAGAAAAAGGGAGAGAGTGAGGGGGAGAGAGTGGTCACATCAGCTCATCTGCTGCAGAAACCCTCATCCCTGCCTTTGTTACCTCGAGATTTGACTATTCCAACACACGCCAGGATGGTCTCCCACATTCTACTCTCTGTAACCTTGTGGTCATCCAAAACTCTGCTGCCATCTTCTAATTTACACTACATTCTGTTCACCCAGCATCCCTGTGCTCAGTGACCTACATTGGCTCTTGGTCCAGTAACACCTCTGTTTTAATATTCTCACACGTGTGATCAAATCCCTCCATGCCCACACCCTTCTGATTGTCCCAATCCCCTGTCCATTTCCAATATTCCTGAAGCTTGTTTATCTGAAAGTCTTTTGCTACTTTCCTTTTTATAGTCCATTTCTTTCCCTTAGTCTCTCTCCCTGACCACACATTTCATCTCTCCAGTTCCACTGGTGATGTGGAAGTTTGGATCCATAAAATGGTGTGAGCTGCACTGCCGGTCACATCCAGCGCATTGTACAGGACACCCAGGCTGGCCGGGGTGCGAGCGTGGGTGTAACGGGTGTGTGTCTGCAGAGCGAGGAGGGGTCTGAATATGGTGTCAATCAGCCATTCCAGCAGCTGTGACGTACATCTTTGAAACTTGGTCTGTGCATGTCCACTGACCGCCTGTGTTAGTCACTCTCAGCTGAATGTACATTTAGCAGCACGAGGAACCTCCTCCAGTGTTATTTAAAATTACCAGGCATCCAACTTACAGGTGAGGGACTTCTGACATACTTCTGCTATTGTAAAGTTAGTGGAGGTGCTGTGGATGGTTTTCTGGAGATTGTGTTGTGAGCTGCTGCAGACGTTCAGGGAGGGCAGCGGATTTGGTGACCCAAATGTGGACGAGGTATGGGAACTGTAGTTACAGTGTCTCTGGGTCTGTAAAATGACCAACAAATAGAGCAGAGGCTGCAGAGAGGGGAAGCTCTGTAAAGAGAGAGGAGGATGGGGCTCTGTCCTACCCACCCCGGATTTTCCAAGCGTACCTTTCCTATTTCCACCTCAGTTCATCGCCTCACTTCACCCCTGTCTCAGCCCATCTGCTGCTAAAACCTCAATCATGCCTTCGTCACCTCTCGATGTGATTATTCCAACTCACTCCTGGCTGATCTCTCACATTCTACTCTCTGTAAGCTTGAGGTCATCCAAAACTCTGCGGCCCATGTCTTAGTTCACACCAAGTCCCGTTCATCTATCACTGACCGACATTGGCTTCAAGCCCAGCAATGTGTTGATGTTAAAATTCTGATCCTTGTTTTCAGATCATGTTCTCACCTCCATTTTCTCACCCCTCCCTATCTCTGTAACCTCCTCCAGTTGCACAACCCACCGAGATATCTGTGCTCCTCTAATTCTGGCCTCTTGTGCATCCCTGATTTTATTCACTGCACCACTGGTGGCCGTTCCTTCAGCTGCCGGGGCCCCATGCTCTGTAATATCCTCCCTACACCTCTGCACTTTGCTTTCCTCCTTTAAGACACTCCTTAAAACCTACCACTTTGACCAAGCTGTTGGTCATCTGACCGAATATCTCCTGTTGTGTCTCAGTGTCATACTTTGTTTCATAATACTCATGTAAAGCACCTTAGGATGCTTTGTAACGTTAAAGTCACTATATAAATATAAATTGTTGTTGTTGTTGTTGAAGTTTGCCAGTCATCATTTGTCATTAGCATATACAAGTTGCTAACTAGTTACTACCCACTGTTTTTCTCAGCAACAAATATTTTTCTCCTCGAAACTTCCCCAGACACAAGTCTGACTGATCAGTAATAACAGGGTTTACACCATCTCTCCTTTTTTAAACAGGGTGTAACATTTACAATCCTCCAGTCCTCTGTCATCACACCTACATCCAAGGAGGATTGGAAGTTTCTGGCCAGTGCCTCTGCTATTTCTACCATCCCTTCTCTCAGAAAACCCCATCCTGACTGGGTAAATGTTCCAGTTTATTGCAACACAATAAGTGTTGGATTGAAAGGGGTTTACTGAACTTGTTTGTTCAGTGACTAATTAATGCCAGTCTCTATGGACCCTAATTGTGTCACGGGAGGGTTTACCTCTTCTATTAATAAGGGACTCCATTCAATGTGTTCTCCCATAGTGTCATTGGGAGCATCGTCTCCGGCACTAACGGGGATCAGCGGCGCCAGAGAGAGGGAGAGGATAGATCAGAATATGAGAACAATAGATTGAAATGTTACAACAATGGGCAGGTGTTTATCCTGGCATCTTTACATTCTTTCTACTTATTTTGATCAGCTACCATGAGAATCTAGCATCTATCATGCACTGAGGATTATTCAATACATTTACTATCCCAGTCCTCGCTATTGTTGGTGTTGCTGATAAGTCTCTATATCCAACTCTTCATTCGATAAACCATTTTCAACTGCATTACTGTACATGTCATTTACTCTGACCTTGTTGCTTTTGGTATCCCTTATAAACATCTATCTCCAGCTATTATATAGTGCCGAAGGATGTTGTAGGTTACAGAGGGACATAGATAGGCTGCAGAGCTGGGCTGAGAGATGGCAAATGGAGTTTAATGCGGAAAAGTGTGAGGAGATTCACTTCGGAAGGAGTAACAGGATTGCAGAATACTGGGCTAATGGGAAGATTCTTGGTAGTGTAGAGGAGCAGAGAGATCTTGGTGTCCAGGTACATAAATCCCTGAAAGTTGCCACCAGGTTAATAGAGCTGTTAAGAAGGCATATGGTGTTTAGTTTAGTTTAGTATAGAGATACAGCACTGAAACAGGCCCTTCGGCCCACCGAGTCTGTGCCGACCATCAACCACCCATTTATACTAATCCTACCCTTATCCCATATTCCTACCACATCCCCACCTGTCCCTATATTTCCCTACCACCTACCTCTACTAGGGGCAATTTATAAAGGCCAATTAACTTATCAACCTGCAAGTCTTTGGCAAGTGTGTTAGCTTTTATTAGTAGGGGGATCGAGTTTAGGAGCCACGAGGTCATGCTGCAGCTGTACAGAACTCTGGTGAGACCGCACCTGGAGTATTGCGTGCAGTTATGGTCACCGCATTATAGGAAGGATGTGGAAGCTTTGGAAAAGGTGCAGAGGAGATTTACTAGGATGTTGCCTGGTATGGAGGGAAGGTCTTACGAGGAAAGGCTGAGGGACTTGAGGTTGTTTTCGTTAGAGAGAAGGAGGAGAAGAGGTGACTTAATAGAGACATATAAGATAATCAGAGGGTTGGACAGGGTGGATAGTGAGAGCCTTTTTCCTCGGATGGTGATGTCAAACACGAGGGGACATAGCTTTAAGTTGAGGGGTGATAGATATAGGACAGATGTCAGAGGTAGTTTCTTTACAAAGAGCGTAGTAGGGGCGTGGAACGCCCTGCCTGCAGCAGTAGTAGACTCGCCAACTTTAAGGGCATTTAAGTGGTCATTGGATAGACATATGGATGAAAATGGAACAGTGTAGGTCAGAAGGTTTCACAGGTCGGCGCAACATCGAGGGCTGAAGGGCCTGTACTGCGCTGTAATGTTCTATGTTCTATCATCTATGTTCTATTACCTTTATCAACCATTGCTAACTGTATTAGGGTTTGTGTAAATTGCTCTCTCATCTTTGCTTCTCTTGCTGCCCAGGTAAGACTCTAGCTCCAGCGATGAGATATGTAAACCCTGTTTCACGGAAATACTGATCTGGAATTTAATTTTTTTCGAAGACTGAAGCCAGTGACATTGGTCTCCAGAAACTCCATCCCCTATTTGTGAACCCGTACCACTCACTGGCCAATGACTGTGGCTGCACCAGATGGTTTACAAACTCTGTCGTCTTTTAAACCTGAGCTGAGTTCATCTCCATATTCTCTCCATCACCACATCTGCCGACTACCACCTCTGTAATGTCACCCATCTCCACCTCTGCCTCAGCCCATTTGCTGCATAAACCATCATCCATGTCATTGTTAAATCCACACTTGACTATTCCAATTCTATCCTGGTCACCCTCCCAGTTATAAACCTCCATAAACCACAGCCCATCCAGAATTCTGCTGCCTGTATCCTAACTCACACCACATCCCGATCATCCATCACCCAGATCTACATTGGCTCCTGGTCTGGAAGCACCTTAATTTTAATATTCTCATTCTTGTGTTTGAGTCCCTCCATGACCTTACCCCTCGAATTAGTCCCATTCCCCTGACCATTCCCATATTCCTTTTGGCCTTCTAGTCTTTTCTGTTACCTTTACTTGCCCTCTGTAGGTTTATCTGGCCACAATTTTCAGCTTTCAGCTTTATAAAGCCACTGGGCCCAAAGACATGGCCGCTTGGATCCATAAAATGGTATGAGCTGAGCTGCTTGTCACTTCCAGTGCTCCAGCCTGGTCTGGGCTCTAGACCCAGTTCCCCAAGCAGGTGCTGGTAGTGTGAGGAGGAGTTTGAAGTGACATCAATCAGCCATTCCAGCAGCTTTGATGTACGTCTTTGTAACTTGGTCTGTGCTTGTCCACTGACCACCTGTGTTAGTCACTCTCAGCTGAACATACATTCAGCAGCACGATGAACCCCCTCGAGCTTTATTTAAAAACATCAGGCATTTAACTTACAGGTGAGGGGCTTTTGACCTACTTCTGCTACTGTAAATTTAGTGAAGGTGTTGTGGATGGTTTTCTGGAGGTTGTGTTGTGAGCTGCTGCAGACATTCATGGAGGACAGAGGATTTGGTGATCCAAGTCTGTACGAGGTATGGGGACTGTTGTTCCTATGTCTCTGGGTCTGTAACATGACCAACTAATGGAGTAGAGGCTGCAGAGATGGGAAGCTCTGGAAAGAGGGTGCTCTGCCCTATTCACCCGGGTTTTCCCAGATCACTTTCCTACCTACACCTAACCCAGGAGCAGTGTGTGAGGTGACTCTGATTCAATAAGTAGGTGGTCACAGACTTGTGTCACCTCCTGCAACACGACCTGGAGCCTCACAACAGAGTGAGGACAGAGCGGTCAGTGGCTGTTAATGTCACAGTTTCATTGAACTTCTATGTATCGGATCTTTCCAAGCAGGAGCGGGTGACATATCCAACGTAGAGTCATAGAGGGTGATGCAGTCA
Source organism: Heterodontus francisci (assembly GCF_036365525.1). Taxonomy (NCBI): domain Eukaryota; kingdom Metazoa; phylum Chordata; class Chondrichthyes; order Heterodontiformes; family Heterodontidae; genus Heterodontus; species Heterodontus francisci. The sequence goes on along the minus strand of NW_027142076.1, from coordinate 1,612,425 downwards.
CTTATGGCACTGAAGGAGGTTGTTCTGTCCATCATGTCCATGCTGGCTCTCCATAGAGCAATCCAATCAGTCCCAGTGCTCCAATGTCCCAATACCTGTAGCAAATCAATTTCCTTCAAGTGCCCATCAGCTTTCTTATAAAATCATTGATTTTCTCCGCGTCCACCACACTTGTGGGCAGTGAGTTCCAGATCATTAACACATGCTGCATAAAAACATTTTTTCCACTTACTCCCCTTGCATCTCTTGTCCAAAACCTTCAATCTGTGTCCCCTCGTCCTTCTTCCATCAGTTAATAGGAAACGTTTTTATCTTGTCTAAATCACCTAAATTTGTCATAATCTTGTAACCTAACCTTGTAACTAAAATCCTCCATCCCTGGAACCATTCTGCTAAAACCCCTCTGCATCATTTCAAGGACCTTCACAATCTTTCTGAAATATGGTGACCAGAATTGGACACAATAGTCCAGCTGAGACCTAACCAGAGACTTTTAAACATTCATCATAACTTCTCTCCGTTTGTACTCAATACCTCTATTTATGAAATGTAAGATTATATGTGTTTTACTAACCACTCTCTCAATATGTCCTGTCACCTTTAAAGATGGATACACATGCACCCACAGATCTCTCTGTTCCTGCACACTGTGTCCAACTGTGCTATTAAGTCTATATGATCTTCCTATCCCTTCTGTCAAAATACATCACCTCACACTTGTCTCACACTTCCATCTGCCACTTGTCTGCTCATTCTACTCAGTATCTGTGTCCTGTCACAGGTGGTTCTGAACATCCTCACTGTTTGCCACTGCTCCAACCTTGGTATCAGAGACAGATTTTGAAGTTCCACTGGGTACTCCAAGATCCAAGTCATTTATACACAGCAAAATAAAACAGTGGCCCTGGCACTGACCCTGGGGAAACACCCACTGTCCAACATCCTCCAGTATGAAAAGCAGCCATTTACTATGGCACACTGTTTTCTGCACATTATCCATCTTTTTTATTCAATTGTACACTGACCCTCCCATTCCATGAGACTCGATGTTGGTAATTTACCTTTTATATGGTACTTTAGCAAACACATTCTTCAAACTGATATAGACAACATCCAGCACATTCGCCAACTTTAAGGGCATTTAATTGGTCATTGGATAGGCATATGGATGGAAATGGAATAGTGTAGGTCAGATGGTTTCACAGGTCGGCGCAACATCGAGGGCCGAAGGGCCTGTACTGCGCTGTAATGTTCTAATTCTAATTCTAATTCCCTTCATCAACCTTCTCTGTTACATCATCAAAAATATCAATTTGATTTGGCAAGCATGACTTTCCTTTTGTAAATCTAAGCTGGCTATCCTTAATTAACTCAGACCTCTCCAAAAGACTGCTGTTATCCCCGATTATTTCTATAACCTTCCTCACCACAGATCTTAAATCAACTGACCTGTAGTTACTAGGCCTATGTGTTGTCCATTGATAATTCTGGGAGGTGAGGGTGAGCACCTATGTCATCATTTTCTTCCTCAGCAGAGAGAAGCAGGATGAGAGATCCCGTAGCTTTGTCAGGATAGTCACATTCCTGATGGTGTAGGTTGCTCTGAGGGGCCCCCATGTCAACGGGGAGAGGTACAGGAACTGAAAGAACTCTCGCTCCATTAATGTACAGTTGGTGTGTGAGCATGCCCAGTACATCATGTTGGTGAATGTCCACTACCCTGGCAGCAGACACCATACCTTCATTCTGAAGCAGTCAGCCGGTCCCAACACTTCGGGGCTCCATGAAGAACGAGAATGTGGCTCCTTGGAGACAAAGGAAAGCCCCTTCTAGACACAGCCCATGTTTCTACAGCTACAAACCACCTCCCACCATCAACCGTAATTACGCAATTAACATGTGTTTAATGTGAGCAATGGAGTCGCCAGGAATATGGTGGAAGAGACCATCGGTGTGATGAAGCAATGCTTCCGAAGTCTGAACCGCTCGTGTTGGGGGGTGGGGGGGGCGGCCTCCAGTACTCACTGGAGCAGGTGTCCAAGTTCATGGTGTTCTGCTGCACCCTTCATATCATCACCAGCATGAAGACACAGACATTGGCACCAGGAATCCAGAGGACACCTCAGGAGGAGGAGGCAGGGAGGATATTTCCTCGATGCCTTCGACCCGGACAGGGTGTCGGAGATTCTCTGCTAAGATTCAAGTTCCCAAAGGACAACTTCCCTTTCCAGCCATGAATTCCCCATTCTCCACCATTACACCCATCTGAGAAGCCCCATCACAGCGTTCCCTTGGTCAGCATCCTGTAATAAAAGCATCAGAGAATTATTACAGCACAGAAGGACCAATTCAGCCTTTCGTGTCTGCACAGGCTCTCCGAATGAGCAATTCACCCAGTGCCGTTCCCTGCATTCTCCCTGTAACCCTGCACATTCTTCCTTCTCATATAACGGTCTATTCAGCTTCAATTGAACCTGCCTCCACCACACTCTCAGGCAGTGCATTCCAGACTCTAACCACGCACTGTGTGAAAAAATATTTTCCTCAGGTCGTCTTTGCTTCTTTTACCCATGACTTTAAATCTGTGCCCTCTCGTTCTCGATCCTTTCACGAGTGGGATCTGTTTCTCTCTATCTACTCTGTCCAGCCACCTCATGATTTTTGAAACCTTTAATAAATCACCTCACAGCCTTCTCTGAGAAAAACAGTCCGAACTTCTCAAACCTATCTTCATAACTGAAATTCCTCATCCTGGGAATAATTCTGGTGAATCCTTTCTGTACTCTCTCCAATGCCCTCACCTCTTTCTTCAGGTGTGGCACCCAAAACTGGACACAATGCTTCAGCTGAGGCTGAAATAGCGTCTTATAAAAGTTCAACATAACTCTCTCTTGTACTCTATGCCCCTATTAATAAAGCCAGGATACGGTATTCTTTATTAAACACTTTCTCAACCTGTTCTGCCGCCTTCAATGACTTATGCACATATACACACAGGTCCCTCTGCTCCTGAACACCCTATAGAATTGTATATTGTCACCCCATGTTCTTCCTACCAACATGAATCACTTCACATTTCTCTGTATTGGACTTCATCTGCCACCTGTCTGCCCATTCCACCAACTTGTCTATGTCCTTTTGAAGTTCTACACTATCCTCCTCACAGTTCACAACGCTTCCAACTTTCATAACAGCTGCAAACTTTGAAATTGTGCCCTGTACATCCAGGTTTAGGTCCTTAATCTATATCAGGAAAAGCAAGGATCCCAACATTGATCTCTGGGGAACACCACCACAAACCTTCCTCCAGCCTGTAAAACATCCATTAACCACTACTCTTTGTTTCCTGTCACTCAGCTAATTTCGTATCCATGTTGCTGATGTCCCTTTTATTCTGTGAGCTACAAGTTTGCTCACAGGTCTGTTGTGTGGCATTGTATCAAAAGGTTTTTGCATGCAGGGAATAGTTAAATGTCTGGAATGCACTGCTTGAGAATGGTGGAGGCAGGTTCATTTGAAACTGAATAGACCGTTATGTAAAAGTCAATGTACACCACATCAACAGAATTGCCCTCATCAACTCTCTCTGAAACCTCCTCAAACATCTCCAGCAGATTAGTTAAACATGATGTTCTCTCAAGAAATCCATGCTGGCTTGTTTAATTAATTAATAGTCCATGTGACTATTAGCTTTGTCCAAGATTATTTCTTTCTAGAAGTTTTCCCACCACCGAAGTTTAACTGACAGGCCTGTAGTTGCTGGCCTTATCTTTACACCCTTTTTTGAACAAGGGTGTAACGTTTGCAATTCTCCAGTCCTCTGGCATCGCCCCCAAGTCTAAGAAAGACTGAAAAATTATGGCCAGTGCCTCTGCGATTTCCACCCTCACTTCCCTCAGTATCCTTGGATGCATGTCATCTGGTCCTGGTGCTTTATTCAATTTAAGTCCAGACAGTCTATCTAATACTTCCTCTTTATCAATTTTAAACCCCACTAGTGTCTGACTTACCTCCTCTTTCAACATTGCCTGGGTTGCATCTTAGAATCATAGAAAGTTTATGGCACAGAGAAAGGCCACTTGGCCCATCGTGTCTATGCTGTCCAAAAAAACGACCCATCCATTCTGATCCTACCTTCCAGCATTTGATAGATTACAGCACTTGAGGTGCATATCCAGACACCTTTTGAATGAGTTTTTGGTTTCTGCCTCAACTACCCTTTCAGAAAGTGAGTTCCAGACTCCCACCACCTGCTGGGTGAAAAATAAAATCCGCAGCTCCCTTTTAATCTTTCTGCCAATCACTTTAAGTCCATGCCCCCTCGTCACTGACCTCTTTGCTAAGGTGAATAGACCCTTCACCTCCACTCTACCCAGGCCCCTCTCGGTTTTGTACATTTCAATCAGATTTCCCCTCAGCCTTCTCTATTCCAAGGAGAACAATCCCAGCCTGTTAAATCTTTCCTCATAGCTGCATTTTTCCAGTCCTGGCAACATCCTCGTAAATCTTCTGTGTACCCTCTCTGGTGCAATTACATCCTTTCTGTAATGAGGTGAGCAGAACTGCACACAGTCCTCAAGTTGTGTCCTAACCAATGAGTTGAACAATTCTAGCATAACTTCCCTGCTCGTATATTCTATACCTCGGCTAATAAAGGAAAGGATTCTATATCTTCTTCCTTGGTAAAGACAGGTGGAAATTATTCATTCAGAACCTCAGCTATACCATCTGCCTCCATGTGCAAATCCTCTTTATGGTCCTGAGTCGGCCCCATTGTTCCTTTTACTACCCTTTTACTATTTAGGTGCCTGTAGAAAACTTTGGGATTTCCTTCAATGATCGCCTCTTTTCATGCTCACTCTTTGCTTCACTTATTTGCTTTTTTACTTCCCCACTGGGCCTTCTATATTCAGCCTGCTTCTCAATAGTATTTTCTACCTGATGTCTGTTATATCAGACATAAACTTGTCAACTTTTCGTGCGGCCTTCAAAGATCTGTCTGAATACATACCAATTCTCTGTGTTCCTGTCTCCTCATTTAAACAATACCCATTTGTTTCTAAAAACAAGAAATGCTGGAACCACTTCGCAGGTCTGGCAGCATCTGTGAAAAGTGAAGCAGAGTTAAAGTTTCGGGTCAGTGACCCGAAACGTTAACTCTGCTTCTCTTTTCACAGATGCTGTCGGAGCTGCTGAGTTGTTCCAGCATTTCTTGATTTTATTTCAGATTTCCATCATCCGCAGTATTTTGCTTTTATTATACCCATTTGTTTCTGTTGTCTTCACTTACACTTCCTACCCTAATGTCTCACTTCACACTTCACTGTGTTAAATTATATTTGCCATGTTCCTGCCCATTTCACCAGTCAGTCTCTGTCCTCCTGAAGTATGTTACTATCCTTCTCACTGTTTATTAACATTTGTGAGTTTCCTGCCATCTGACTACTTTGACATTATCCCCACTGTACACAAGCCCATTGCATTAACATACAGCAACAGTGATCCCAACAGTGACCCTGGGGAACCCCACTGTGTACTTCCCTCCAGACTGAACAACAACCATTCTCCACTACTCTCTGCTCTCTGTCACTGCGCTAATTTTCCGCATGCTGACCTTGAAAATAAAAAAAACAGACTTCCATTTATGAAAAGCCTTTCATGACCACTGCTTGTCCCAAAGCGATTTACAACCAATGAATACTTCTTCAAGCGAAGTCACTCTTGTAATGTAGGAAACAGGCAGACAATTTCTGCACAGCAAGCTCCCACAAGCAGCAATGTGATAATGATCAGATCTGTTTTTTTGATGTTGATTGAAGGATAAATATTGACCAGGACACCGGGAATAATTCCCCTGCTCTGCTTCTACATCGTGCGATTGGATCTTTAACATCCACCTGAGAGGGCAGACTGCAACTTGGTTTAAAGTTTCATTCGATAGACTGCACCTCTGACAGTGCAGCACACCCTCAGTGCTGCACTGAAATGTCAGCCTTGATTCTTGTGATCAAGTCCTGCAGTGACACTTGATCCTGGAAGCTTGTGACTGAAAGGGGAGGGAGCTACAAACTGAGCCACGGCTGACATTGGTCCTTTGATCCCATGTGTTTCTAATTTGGAAACACGGTTGTTATATGGTACTTTCTCAAACGCCTGTGGAAAGGATAGGGATATTATGAATGTACAGGCAGGAGCAATGATGGATTGGCACAAACTGAATGAGGTCATTCGGCCCATCAAATCTGTACTGGCCCTTTCAAAAGGCAATCCAGTTAGTCCCACTCCCTGGCTCTTTCACTATATCCTTGCATTTTTTTCTCCTTCAGATATTTATCCAATTCCCTTTTGGGATCTACTATTGAATCTGTATCCATCAGTCTATCAGACATTGCATTCCAAATCCAAACCACTCAGAAACAAAAATCCTCATGCCTGCTTCTTTTACCAATCACCTTAAATCTGTGTCTCTTGGACATTGGAAATAGTTTCTCTTTATTTAATTTATCTAAATCCTTCCTAATTTGAAACACCTCAATCAAATCTCCTCTGAAAGTTCTCTGCTCGAAGCAGAACAACCCCAGCTACAGAACTGTAATCCCTCATGCCTGGACAAATTCTAGTAAAACAGTTCTGTGCCCTCTCCGAAGGCTTCATGTCCTTCCTCATGTGTGGTTCCCAGTATTCGATAAAAGACTCCAGTTACAGCTGGAGTATATATGTTTATATGTTTCACATAATGTCTGTGCTTTTGCTCTTTTTGCCTTTATTTATAAAACCTAGGATCCCATATATTTATTAACTGTCAAGATAACCTTTCCTGCCACCTTCAAAGATTTGTGCACACACACCCCAGGTGTCTCTGTTATTTCACCACCTTTATAGTTGTACCATTTAACTTGTATTGTCTCTCCTCATTCATCCTTTCAAAATGTATTACCTCACACATCTGCAATGTCAAATAAATATTGAGAAGATTGAAGACATTGTTTTCTGTCTCTGCTCCAAACATTTCCTAGTTACACACTCCATCCCTCTCCTTTGTAAATGTTTGAGACTAAGTAAAACGGTTCACAAACTTGTTTACATAGCTAACCTTGAGATCCCTTGAGATGAGCTTCTGACCAAATATTCACGCCAGTAGTAAAACGGCCTACCTCCACCTTCGGTGGAGTACCATTGCTGGCTAAAGAGGAAATTAACGCAATAGTGAGGAAGGATGTTCGCTCTGACGATGTGGAATCTGTAAGGGTAGAGCTGAGAAACACTAAGGGGCAGAAAACGTTAGTGGTGGTTGTAGCTCGACACCCAAACTGTGGTGTTGATGTTGGGAATGGCATTAAATGGGAAATTAGAGACGCATGCGATAAAGGAACATCTGTAATTATGGGTGACTTTAATCTGCATATAGATTGGGCAAATCAAATTGGTCACAATACAGTAGAGGAGGAATTGCTGGAGTGTGTACGGGATGCTTTTCTGGACCAATACGTTGAGGAACCAACTAGAGAACAGGCCATCCTAGACTGGTTATTGTGTAATGAGAGAGGAATAATTGACAATCTGGTTGTGCGAGATTCCTTGGGGTGAGCGACCCTGATATGATAGAATTCTTCATCACGATGGAGAGTGACCTAGTTGATTCTGAGACTAGGGTAATTAATCTTAATAAAGTGAACAACGAAGGTATGAGGCATGAGTTGAAGATGATACATTGGGAAACGTTAATTAAAAAGATGACGGTGTAAAGGCAATGGCAAATATTCAAAGAGTGCATGGATGAACTGCAACAATTGTTTACTCCTGTCTGGCGCAAAGGTAAAACGGGAAAGGTAGCCAAACAATGGCTTACAAGAAAAATTAGAGTTATTATTAGATCCAAGTAAGAGGCATTGAAATGCGCCAGAAATAACAGCAGACCTGAGGATTGGGAGAAGTTTAGAATTCAGCAAAGGAGCACCAAGGGATTGATTAAGAAGGGGAAAATAGAGTACGAGAATAAGCTTGCGGGGAACATAAAAAGTGATGGTAAAAGTTTTTATAGGTATGTGGAGAGAAAAAGATTGGTGAAGACAAATGTAGGTCCCTTACAGTCAGAAACAGGGGAATTTAGAATTAGAATAAGAACATTACAATTAGAACATTACAGCGCATTACAGGCCCTTCGGCCCTCGATGTTACGCCGACCTGTGAAACCATCTGACCTACACTATTCCATTTTCATCCATATGTCTATCCAATGACCATTTAAATGCCCTTAAAGTTGGCGAGTCTACTACTGTTGCAGGCAGGGCGTTCCACGCCCCTACTACTCTCTGCGTAAAGAAACTACCTCTGACATCTGTCCTAAATCTTTCACCGCTCAACTTAAAGCTATGTCCCCTCGTGTTTGCCATCATCATCCGAGGAAAAAGACTCTCACTATCCACCCTATCTAACCCTCTGATTATCTTGTATGTCTCTATTAAGTCACCTCTCCTCCTCCTTCTCTCCAACGAAAACAACCCCAAGTCCCTCAGCCTTTCCTCGTCAGACCTTCCCTCCATACCAGGCAACATCCTAGTAAATCTCCTCTGCACCCTTTCCAAAGCTTCCACATCCTTCCTATAATGCGGTGACCAGAACTGCACGCAATACTCAAGGTGCGGCCTCACCAGAGTTTTGTACAGCTGCAGCATGACCTCGTGGCTCCGAAACTCGATCCCCCTACTAATAAAAGCTAACACACCATATGCCTTCTTAACAGCCCTATTAACCTGGGTAGCAACTTTCAGGGATTTATGGACCTGGACACCAAGATCTCTCTGCTCATCTACACTACCAAGAATCTTCCCATTAGCCCAGTACTCTGCATTCCTGTTACTCCTTCCAAAGTGAATCACCTCACACTTCTCCGCATTAAACTCCATTTGCCATCTCTCAGCCCAGCTCTGCAGCCTATCTATGTCCCTCTGTACCCTACAACATCCTTCGGCACTATCCACAACTCCGCCGACCTTAGTGTCATCCGCAAATTTACTAACCCACCCTTCTACACCCTCATCCAGGTAATTTATAAAAATGACAAACAGCAATGGCCCCAAAACAGAACCTTGCGGTACACCACTAGTAACTAAACTCCAGGATGAACATTTGCCATCAACCACCACCCTCTGTCTTCTTTCAGCTAGCCAATTTCTGATCCAAAGCTCTAAATCACCTTCAACCCCATACTTCCGTATTTTCTGCAATAGCCTACCGTGGGGAACCTTATCAAATTTATTATGGGGAATAAAGAAATGGCTGACCAACTAAATGCATACTTTTGTTCTGTCTTCACAAAGGAGGACACAAATATCATCCCAGACATGTTGGGGAACACAGGGTTTACTGAGAGAGAGGAACTGAGGGAAATCAGTATTAGTAGAGAAATGGTGTTGAGGAAGTTGATGGGATTGAAGGCCGCTAAATCTCCAGGGCCTGGTAATCTACACTCAAGACTACTTCAGGAAATGGCCCTAGAAATAGTGAATGCATTGGTGGTCATCTTCCAAGATTCTATGGACTCTGGAACACTTCTTATTGATTAAAGGGTAGCTAATGTAACCGCACTATTAAAAAGGGAGTTGGAGAGAAAGCAGGGAATTGTACACCAGTCAGCCTGACATCGGTCATGGGGAACATTCTGCAGTCCATTATCAAAGATTTTACAGCAGAGTACTTGGAGAACAGTGGTAGAATCGGGCAAAGTCAGTATGGACTTAGGACAGGGAAATCATGCTTGATAAATCTACCAAAAGTCTTCGAGTAAGGTTGCAGAGGGGAGCCAGTGGATGTGGTTTATTTGGACCTTCAGATGTCTCTCGACAAAGTCTCACATAAGAGATTAGCGTGCAAAAATTACAGCGCATGGGATTGGGGGTAGTGTATTGCGATGGATAGAAAATTGGTTGGCAGACAGGAAACAAAGCATAGGAATATACGGGTCTTTTTCTGAATGGCAGGCAGTGACCAGTGGGTTACCACAGGGATCGGTGCGAGGAGCCCAGCTATTCACAATATATATTAATGATTTAAAAGAGAGAACTGAATGTAATATCTCCAAATTTTCAGATGACACAAAACTGGGTGGGAGGGTAAGTTGTTAGGAGGATGCAGAGAGGCTTCAGGGTGATTTGGACAAGTTGGGTGAGTGGGCAAGTGCATGGCAGATGCAGTATAATGTGGATAAATGTAAGGTTATTCAATTTGGTAGTAAAAACAGGAAGGCAGATTATTATCTGCATAGCTATAAACGGAGAGAGGGGAATATTCAGTGAGACCTGGGTGCTCTTGAACACCAGTCGCTGAAGGTAAGGATGCAGGTGCAACAGGTGGTAAAAAAGGCAAATGGTATGTTGGCCTTCATAGCGAGATGATTCGAGTACAGGAGCAGGGATGTTCTTGCTGCAATTATACAGGGCCTTGATGAGGCCACACCTGGAATATTGTGTGAAAGTTTGGTCTCCTTATCTGAGGAAGGATGTTCTTGCTATAGAGGAAGTGCAAAAAAGGTTTACCAGACTGATTCCTGGGATGGTAGGACTGACATATGGGGAGAGACTGAGTCGGTTAGGATTATATTCACTAGAATTCAGAAGAGTGAGGAGGGATCTCATAGAAACCTATAAAAGTCTAACAGGACTTGACAGGATAGATGCAGGAAGGATGTTCCTGATGGTGGGGGAGTCCTTAACCAGGTGTCATAGTCTAAGGATATGGGGTAAAACTATCAGGACTGAGATGAGGAGAAGTTTCTTCACCCAGAGAGTGCTGAGCCTGTGGAAATCTGTCATCACTCCCATATCCAGGGGGAATTGTAAGATTCTGGCCAGTGCCTCAGCTATTTCCACCATTCCTTCCATCAGCAACCCTCATACATTCCATCCAGACTGGATAAATGTTCAACTTTATTGTGGTACAAAAATTATTGGATAGAAAAGGGTTAACTGAATCTGTTTGCTCAGTGGCTGTAATTAATGTCAGTCTCCATGGACCCTAATTGTGTCACTGAATGTTTTCCTCTTCTATTAATAAGGGGCTCCTTTCAATGTGTTATCGCATACTGTCAGCGGGAGCATCAGGCCCGGCATTAACAGGGATCAGCTGCTCCAGAGAGAGAGGGAGAGGATAGATCAGAATCTGAGAACAATAGATTGGAATGTTACAGCAATGGGTCAGAATCTGAGAACAATAGATTGGAATGTTACAACAATGGGTCAGAATCTGAGAACAATAGATTGGAATGTTACAACAATGGGTCAGAATCTGAGAACAATAGATTGGAATGTTACAACAATGGACAGGAGTTTATCCTCAGTTATTTACTCTCTTTCTGCAAATTGTGATTGGTTCTCATTAAACACTCGTATCTATCTGGCACTGAAGATTATTCAATATATTTACTATCCCATCCTGGCTGCTATTGGTGTCCCTGGTAAGTCTCTCATCTAACTATTAATTCTATAAGTCATGTTTAACTGCATTACTGCTCCTGTAATTTACTATGCCCTTCTTGCTGCCGTTGTATGCCTGGTGAATATCTCCAGCTATTAGCTCTATAAACCATTCTCAACTGTATTACAGTTCTTGTCATTTACTCTCTCATCTTTGCTGCTGTTGCTGTCTCTATTTCAGGATAGGAGATCTGTAAACCCTGTTTCAATGAAATACTGTTCTGTAATGTACATTTTGGGAAAACTGAAGCCTGTGTCATTGGTCTCCATCACAAACTCCATCCCCTATCTGGGAAGCACATACTCCACCCTGCCCAATATCTGAGGCTCAACCAGACAGTTTACAACTTCTGTGTTATATTTAAACCTGAGCTGAGTTCATCTCTATATTCTTTCCATCACCAACCCTGCCTAATATCACCTCTATGATATCACCCATCTCCACCTCTGCCTCAGCCCATCTGCTCCACAGACTCCCGACTTTTTGAGAGAAGTAATTTCTCTTCATCTCTGTTTTAAATCTGCTACCCCTTATCCTAAATCTATGACCTCTCGTTCTAGATTGCGCCACCAGATGAAACAGCCTATCTATGCCTACTTTAACTTTTACATCATCAAATTCAGTAAGATTAGTAAATCATGATCTGCCTTCTAGAAATCTGTGCTGACAATCCTTAATTAACTCAACGCTCTCCAAGTGTGTGTTGGCCTTTTTCCCTGATTGTGGTTTCTAAAACCTTACTCACCACTGATGTTAAACTAACTGACCAGTAGTTGCTAGGCCAGTGTGTTGTCCATTGCAAATTCTCACTTAGCAGGGAGAAGCAAGATGAGAGATCCCGTGGCTTTGTTAGGATAGTGGGATTTCTGATGGTGTAGGTGGCTCTGCGGGGCCCCCATATCAACGGGGAGAGGTACAGGAACTGAAAGAACTCTCACTCCATGAATGTACAGTTGGTGTGTGAGCATGCCCAGTACATCATGTTGGTGAATGTCCACTATCCTGGCAGCAGCCGCCATACCTCCATTCTGAAGCAGTCAGCCGATCCCAACACTTCGAGCCTCCATGTAGAACCAGAATGTGGCTCCTCGGAGGCAAAGAAACCCCCCCTAGAGACAGCTCATGTTTCTACACCCCAAACCACCTCCCAGCGCCAACCAACCTCACGCAATTAACGTGTATAACGTGGCCAATAGAGTTACCAGGAACATAGTGGAACAGACCATCGGTGTGATGAAGCAATGCTTCCGATGTCTGAACCGCTCAGGTGGAGCCCTCCAGTACACACTGGTGCAGGTGTCCAAGTTCATGGTGTTCTGCTGCACCCTTCATATCATCAACATCATGAGGACGCAGGCATTGGCACCAGGAATCCGGAGGCCACCTCAGGAGGAGGAGGCAGGCAGGATATTTTCTGGATGCCTTCCACCAGGACAGGCTGTCGGAGAGTCCCTGCTAAGATTCCGGTTCCCATAGGACAACTTCTCTTTCCCACCATGGATCCCCCATTCTCCACCATTACACCCATCTGAGACGCCCCATCACAGTGTTATTACATCACAAAATGAATTATTCAGCGCATCGTGTCTGCACTAGTTCTCCGAATGAGCAATTCACCTAATCCCATTCCCTGCCTTCTTCCCCTAACCCTGCACATTCTTCCTTCTCATACACCAGATTATTCAGCTTTAGCATGTTTATAGATGTGGTCACCCCTCTGCTTAAGAATACGCTCGGAGAGAGGGAATGCACGATCCCCAGACAGTCAAAAAGAATCAGACAGGTAGTGCTGTAAACCCCTGAGGGCATCTCACTCTCCAACAGGTATTCTGTTCAGAATACTGAGAAAAGTGATGTTTCACCTGTGCAGTGCAGCCAGAGCCAAGTCCGGGTCAACACGGGTGGCTGAGCTGCAGAGCGGGGTAGAGGGATGACGGGAAGAGCCTTAGTGATCAATAGTCAGGGGAACAGTCAGGCGTTTCTGTGGCCACAGACGTGAATCCAGGATGGTGTGCTGCTTCCAGCGGTCAGGGTCCACATCGGACCCAGCGACAAAGGTAGAAAGAGGAATGTCGTCCTGCAGTCAGAATTTATGGAGCTAGGTTAGAAATTGGCCAGCAGAACCTCAAAGTAGTAACTTTTGGATTACTCCCAGTGCCACGCACAACTGAGTATAGAAATAGAAAACTAAGACAGATGAATGTATGGCTGGGAAGATGGTGCAGGAGGGAGGGCTTCAGATTTCTGGGACACTGGGACTGGCTTTCGGGGAGATGGGACCTTTACAGTCCAGACAGGTTGCACCGGAACAGAGCCAGGACTGGGTTCCTTATGGGAGGTTTTGCTAGTACTGTTGGGGAGGGTTTAACCTAGTTTGGCAGGGGAATGGGAACCTGAGGGTAGACTCAGCTGGGACAAAATCATAAATGAAAATGGAAGGTGGAAAATTAATGAATGAGTCTGGAAGACAGAGGAAACGAGGGTTAGAAAATAAAAAAAGAGTTTGGCAGTGCTCATATTTCAATGCAATGTGTACAGCAAATAAAGCAGATGAGCTGAGGGCACAGATAGACATGTGGCAGTATGATATCATAGTTATTACAGAAACATGGCTTAAGAAGGGACAGGAATGGCAGCTCAACGTTCCTGGTTACAGGGTTTTCAGACGTGATAGGGAGGGGGTTAAGAAAGGAGGGGGAGTGACAATTTTGGTCCAGGAATCTATTGCAGCTGTGAGGAGGGATGATATGTTGGATGTTCCATCAAATGAGGCCATATGGATTGAGCTAAGGAACTAAAAAGGGACACTCTCACTGCTGGGAGTGTTATCTCGACAGCCAAATAGTCAGGGGAGATAGAAAAGCAGATATGTAGGCACCTCTCTGAGAAGTGCAAGAACAATAGGGCAGTAATAGTAGGGGATTTTAATTACCCCAATATTAACTGGTATAGTTTTAATATGAAAAGAATTGAGGGAGCAGAATTCTTGAGGTGCATTCAGGAGAACGTTTGTGCCCAGTATGTCGAAAGTCCAACAAGAGAGGGTGCAATTTTAGACATTGTTTTAGGAAATGAAGGTGGGCACGTGGAAGGAGTGGCAGTGGGAGAGCATTTTGGTGGGCGTGATCATATTTCAGTCAATTTTAACTTAATTATGGAAACGTACAGACATTGAACAGGAGTTAGAATTTTCAATTGGGGCAAGGCCAATTTTACTAAACTGAAGAGCGAAAGTTGACTGGAAACAGCTGCTTGAAGGTAAATCAGTCTCAGAGCAGTGGAAGGCATTCAAAGGGGAGATTCAGGCAGTTCAGGGTAAAAATGTTCCAACAAAGAAAACGGGTGAGGCGGACAAATCTCGAGCCCCATGGATGTCAAGGAGCCCACAGGGTAAGGTAAGGCAGAAAAGGAAACTTATGTCCAACACTGAGAACTCAATACTGGATAAAGCCGAGAAGGGTATAGAAAGTGGAGGGGTCAAATAAAACGAAATTAGGAAAGCAAAGAGAGAGCATGAAAGAATATTGGCAAGCAAAATCAAGGTGAACGCAACGATGTTTTCTCAGTACATTAACAGTAAGAGGATAACTAAGGGGAGAGTAGGGCCCATAATACACCGAAAGGCAACCTCTGTGTAGGGATAGAAGATATTGGTATGGTTCTTAATGAATACTTTGAGTACTTTCAGAAAAGAGGGGGGAATGCAGATATTGTAGTGAAGGAGGATCAGTGTGAAGTATTGGATGTGACAAACAGAATCACAGAATCACAGAATAATACAGTGCAGAAGAGGCCTTTTTGCCTATCGAGTCTGCACCGATGCATTGAAGACACCGGACCTGTCTACCTAATCCCATTTGCCAGCACTTGGCACATAGCCTTGAATGTTATGACGTGCCAAGTGCTCATCCAGGTATTTTTTAAAGGATTTGAGGCAGCCCACCTCCACCACCCTCCCAGGCAGGGCATTCCAGACTGTCACATCTGGGTAAAAATGTTCTTCCTCAAGTCCCCCTTAAACCTTCTGCCCCTCACCTTAAACTTGTGTCCCCTCGTAACTGACCCTTCAACAAAGGGGAACAGCTGCTCCCTATCCACCCTGACCATGTCCCTCATAATATTGTACACCTCGACCAGGTCATCCCTCAATCTTCTCTGCTCCAACGAAATCAGCACTAGTCCAGCCAGTCTCTCTTCATAGCTTAAATGTTCCATCCCAGGCAACATCCTGGTGAATCGCCTCTGCACCCTCTTCAATGCAATCACATCCTTCCGATAATGTGGCGACCAGAATTGCACACAGTACTCCAGCTGTGGCCTTACCAAAGTTCTATTCAGCTCCAACATGACCTCCCTACTTTTGTAATCTATGCCTCGATTGATAAAGGCAAGTGTCCCATATGCCTTTTTCTCCACCCTATTAACCTGCCCTTCTACCTTCAGAGATCACGCCAAGGTCCCTTTGCTCCTCGGAACTTCCCAGTGTCAGGCCATTCATTGAATACTTCCACATCACATTACTCCTTCCAAAGTGTATCACCTCACACTTTTCAGGGTTAAATTCCATCTGCCACATTTCTGCCCATTTGACCACCCGTCTATATCTTCCTGTAACCTAAGACACGCAACCTCACTATTAACCACTTGACCAATCTTTGTGTAGTCTGTAAACTTACTGATCCTACCGCCCACTTTGTCATCTGTGTCGTTTATATAAATGACAAACAATAGGGGGTCCAGCACAGATCCCTGTGATACACCACTGGACACTGGCTTCCAGTCACTAAAACAGCCGTCTGTCATCACTCTCTGTCTCCTGCAGCTAAGCCAATCTTGAATCCACCTTCTCAAGTTACCTTGTATCCCATGTGCATTTGTTTTCTAGATAAGTCTCCCATGTGGGACCTTGTCAAAGGCTTTCCTGAAATCCATGTAAACTACATCAACTGCAGTACCCTCATCTGCACACCTGGTCACATGCTCAAAAAATTCAATCAAATTGGTTAGACATGACCTCCCTTTGACAAAGCCATGCTGACTATTACTAATCCAATTTTGCCTCTTCAAGTGGAGATAGATTCTCTCCTTCGGAGTTTTCTCCAATAGTTTCCCTACCACTGACGTGAGACTCACTGGTCTGTAGTTCCCTGGCTTATCTCTACAACATTTCTTAAATAGTGGGACTACATTAACTGTTCTCCAGTCCTCTGGCACCTCCATGGTGGCCAGAGAGAAATTAAAAATTTGGGTCAGAGCCCCTGAAATCTCCACCCTCGCCTCCCACAGCATCCTGGGACACAAATCGTCCGCACCTGGAGATTTGTCCACTTTTAAGCCTGCCAAAACCTCCAATACCTTGTCACTCCCTATCACAATTTGCTCAAGAACCTCACAGTCTCTCTGTCTGATTTCCATATCTACATCCATATTCTCTTGGGTGAAGACACATATGAAGTATTCGTTCAATACCCTACCAATGTCATCTGGCTCCGCCCACAAATTTCCCCCTTGGTCCCTTATGGGTCCGACTCTTTCCCTGGTTATCCTCTTCCCATTGATGTATTTATAGAATATCTTGAGATTTTCCATACTTTTTTTGAAACATAGGGACAGAGGAAGTATTAATGGGATTAGTACCCTTGAAAGTTTATAAATCACCAGAGCAGGATGAAATATACCCCAGGCTGTTCAAAGAAGCAAGAGAGGAAATAGCAGAGGGTCTGGCCATCATTTTCCAGTTCTCACTGGATACAGGTGTGGTACCAGAGGATTGGAGAACTTTTAACATTGTACCACTGTTTAAAAAGGGAGCGAAGGATTGTCTGAATAATTACAGGCCACTCAGTCTAACCTCAGTAGTGGGCAAATTATTGGAATCCATTCTGCGAGACGGGGTAAACTGTCACATAGAAAGGCACAGGTTCATTAAGAATAGTCAGCAAGGATTTGTTCATGGAAGATCTTGTTCGAACAACTTAATCGAATTTTTTGAAGATGTACAAGGAACACAGATGAGGGTAGTGCAGTTAATGTGGTCTACGTGGCTTTTAGCAAGGCTTTTGACAAGGTCCCACCTGAAGAAGTGGTTCCAGAAATAAAATCCCATGGGATACAGGGATATGCAGCAAGGTGGATGGAAAATTGGCTCAGTGGCAGGAAACAACGTGTAATTGTTGACGGGTGTTTTTGCAATTGGTGGGCTGTTTACAGTCACGTTCCACAGGGCTCAGTACTGGGTCCTTTGCTTTTTGTGGTGTATATTACCGATTTGGACGAAAATGTAGGGGGCATGATCAAGATGTTTGCGTACGACGCAAAGATTGGCCATGTGGTAGATAGTGAGAAGGGTAGCTGTAGGCTGCAGGAAGATAGTGACGGTCTGGTCAGATGGGAAATAAAGTGGCAAATGGAATTCAACCTGGATAAGTGTGAGGTGATGCAATTGGGGAACTCAAACAAGGCAAAGGAATACACTATTACTGGGAAAATACTGGGAAGTGTTGAGGAAGTAAGGGCCATTGGAGTGAATGCGTACAGATCCCTGAAGATAGCAGTAAAGGTCAATAAGGTGGTTAAGAAGGCATATGGAATCATTTCCCTTTTTAGCTGAGGTGTAGACTCTGAGAGCAGGGAGGTTATGCTGGAACTATATAAATCATTGGTGAGAACACAACCAGAGTACTGTGTGCAGTTCTAGTCACCTCATTACAGAAAGGATGTAATTGCACTAGAGAGGGTACAGAGGAAATTTATGAGGATGTTGCCAGGACTGAAAAAATGCAGCTATGAGGAAAGATTGGATAGGCTGGGGTTGTTCTACTTGGAACAGAGAAGGCTGAGGGGAGATCTGATTGAAATGTACAACATTTTGAGGGGACTAGACAGAGTGGAGGTGAAGGGTCTATTCATCCTTGCAGTGAGGTCAGTGACTAGGGGGCATAGATTTAAAATGATTGGTAGAAATATCAGAGGGAAGATGAGGAATAACTTGTTCACCCAGAAATACAAAATTGGCTCAGTGGCAGGAAACAAAGGGTTATTGTTGACGGGTATTTTAGTGACTGGAGGGCTGTTTCCAGTGGTGTTCTACAGGGCTCAAAACTGGGCCCCCTGCTTTTAGTGAGGGTCTGGAACTCACTGCCTGAAAAGATGGTTGAGGCAGAAACCCTCTACTCATTCAAAAGCAGTCTGAATGTGCACCTCAAGTGTCATTATCTGCAGGGCTATGGATCAAATGCTGGATGGTGGGATTAGAATAGGTGGATCATTTTTCGTTCAGCTCCGACATGATGGGCTAAGTGGCCTCTTTCTGTGTCATAAGATTTCTACGAGTCTATGATTCTATAACGCGAAGCATGCTATCCTCATTAACACTCACAGTTATATCAACAAACCCTATCAAGATTATCAGAAATGATTTTCCATTAACCTATCCGTGCTGCTTGTCATTTATTATCCCATGATTTTACAAGCAAGATATATTTTTATGTCAGGCTGCTGCTTGACTAGTCTATGGGACAGCTCTCCCAACTTTGGCACAAGCCCCCAGATGTTAGTAAAGAGAACCTTGCAGGGTCGACAGAGCTGGGTGTGCCCAGGTCGATGCTGGGTAGGCCATCCGGATCATTCGTTTTTATTGACTTCATAGCAGTTAGATACAACTGAGTGGCTGGCTAGTCCATTTCAGAAGGCATGTAAAAGTCAACCACATAGCTGTGGATCTGGAGTCAGACCAGGCACGGACAGCAGATTTCCTTCCCTAAAGAACATTAGTGAACCTTTTGTGTCACTGGAGAGTTTCCATCTTCTATCACTTTCATATCCAAGGATGACTGACAGATTCTGGCCAGTGCCTGTGCTGCTTCCACCATACCTTCCCTCAGCAGCCTTCATACATCCATTCCAGACCAGGTAAATGTTCAACTTTGTTATGATGCAATAAGTGTTAGATTGAAAGGGGTTAACTGAATCTGTTTGTTCAGTGACTGTAATTAATGTCAATCTCCATGGACCCGTATTGTGTCACTCGAGGGTTTCCAACTTCTATTAATAACGGATTCCTTTCAATGTGTTATTCCATGGTATCAGCGGGAGCATCAACTCCGGCACGAACAGCGATCAGCGGCTTCAGACAGAGGGAGAGGATAGATCAGAATCTGAGAATAATAGATTGGAATGTTACAACAATGGGTCAGAATCTGAGAACAATAGATTGGAATGTTACAACAATGGGTCAGAATCTGAGAACAATAGATTGGAATGTTACAACAATGGGTCAGAATCTGAGAACAATAGATTGGAATGTTACAACAATGGATCAGAATACGAGAACAATAGATTGGAATGTTACAACAATGGGTCAGAATCTGAGAACAATAGATTGGAATGTTACAACAATGGACGGCAGGAGTTTCTCCTCTTTGTTTGGCCTGGTTACTGCAGATTATTATTGGATGACATTAGAATTGCGGATCTATTATGCTCTGAGGATGATTCAATTTATTTACTATCCCATACTCGCTATTATTGGTGTCCCTGGTAAGTCTCTGTCTGAAACTATTAGATTCTGAAAACATATTTCACTGATTTAATGTTCCTGTCATTTAAATCATGAGAAGACTGAAGTCATTGTCTTCAGTTTTTGTCACATACTCTATTCCCTATCGACAGTCTGCATCCCCCTCACTGGCCGTTGTCTGAGGCTGAACCAGGAAGTTTACAATCTCTGGTACCTGTTTAATGCTGAGCTGAGTTCATCCCCATATTCTCGCTATCCCCAACCCTGCCTATTGTTCCGGCCAGGTGAGGATGGGTCACAGTCGCTCGTCTTATTTGACCACAACTCTGTTTGTTCTTTTTAACCAGTGGATGTGCTAACCCTCTCATTGAGTATTTGACCTTTTACCCTTGGAGTGATTGTGAAGGACCTGGTCGGGCAGGTTCTCTTGAGTTTAAACAGGAAAGAGGTGAGTTTATTATACTTAACAATGTCAACCCGATCTCAATAAAATCATAAAAAATACACCACACATTTACGCACACACTCGCACGAATATCACACAGAAATAGATTACAGAGTGAGAAGATTGGAGTCCGGGATAAATATAAAAATAAAATACTCATTCTGTGATGTTGGACGACTCGGTGGTCTTCCGGCTGCAGTTGTATTCTTGAAGGCTTCGGCTGGTCGAAGTGCCCTTTGTGGCTGGCCCACATGGCTCAGGGATTTCTCTGAGGCAGACAAGTAGGCGGCTTTCTATCCCTGGTGTCTCTGTGTGGAGTAATCTGTCGGCTTGGAGGGACCACAGTCGCATGTGGTATTCAAACTTGTGATGTTAGCTGGAGGGAGAGAGACGGGAGGGGGGGGGTTGGTGGGGGCTGCGGGGACACAGCCCTTCTGCTTCTGCACAGTTTGAATCACTGGCGTGTCTGTTTTTGCCCAGGGGAAACTCCCAGCTTTCACATAGATGGACAGAAGGTCCCATGACTGTCTCAGTGTATTCGCTGGAACCTTATAATGAGATTCAAGGTTAGAAACTTCTGTCATCCCAGGGCTCAGGATGCCAGTATTTATAATTGGAGGAGTTTGCTCTTTCAAAGTCAATATGTCAGGATGTCCTTGTATGCCTTGTTAATGAATGTAATCTTAGGTAATTCAGTCACTGGAGCAAGCCAGTGATTTAGGTCCAGGCACATCAGAAATGTCTCTCCCGTTGGAGGCCTTTGAATGTGAAAAGGTGTTTCAGATGCCAATTGAGGTGGGCATCTTGGCTGCCAGTTTTTTCAAGGTTAACTGTAGGATTTCTTTGTTCATTAAAGGTTTACTGTAAGTTTCAAATCGGTGAATTAAAATTCCTCATTGGGCATATTGTGTTATCTTGACACCGCCATAGCACGCAGAAAGAAATGTGATAATAGGAACATTTCATTGCAGAATTGTGGGAAGAAATAGAAGGAAACATACATTCATTCTCAATAAACACTTCTCAAATTGACACATTAATCTTAGAATTACTGCAGCTGACATTGTCTGTTCCAGTTGTGCTGATTTAATTGTGTTGGAGTTTTGTCTGGGATGGTTATTTGTCGGGTTCGACCCTGGACAATTCATCAGCGATTACATTGGGTTTTTTTTCTCTTGCAATGAAGCTTTAACCATTCAGGTTAGTGTGCCTTGATGATCTTTCTCCCAGTGAGATTTCTGAGATTTCCTCTGGACCTTTGTTCTTGCTGAGCTCGGCTTTGAAATTTATTTATTTATTGATACAGCACTGAAACAGGCCCTTCGGCCCACCAAGTCTCTGCCGACCATCAACCACCCATTTATACTAATCCTACATGAATCCCATATTCCTCCCACATCCCCACCTTCCCCTGACACTTACCTATACTAGGGGCAATTTATAATGACCAATTTACCTATCAACCTGCAAGTCCTTGGCTGTGGGAGGAAACCGGAGCACCCAGCAAAAACCCACGTGGTCACAGGAAGAACTTGCAAACTCCACAGAGGCAGTACCTAGAATCGATCGTGGGTCGCAGGAGCTGTGAGGCTGCAGTGCTAACCACTGCACAACTTTGCCACCCCAAGCTGCAGGGCTTGATTAGCTTTGGGTTTGGGATCTGATCATTGGGTTCGTCAGTGCGGAGATCTACACTGACCTTACTTTTAGCTTTCTGCTGAGGTACGCAATTGCCGTTCACTTTAGGGCAATTTCCTTTCCCTTTTCTTTTTACTATGAGGAGGATATTTTCCCTAATCTGCCCTATTTCCTCTGGAACAGTAGTGCTCGCTAGTGTCTGTCCAGCTTTCACTGCACTTTCCAGCGGCACTTTGACTAGGGAAGACATCTCCCTTACCATTGGCATGGCTTTTTCGGAACCTTCTTTGTCTCTCCACGTTTCTGTAAATGCTGTTAACAGCCTTTTCAGGGTCCCTGTTTGACCTGCATTTAAGGAGGAGAGTGTGGTTTCAGGGTTGGCTAATCGGAGGGTAGGGGGTTCCAGTTGGGAATTCTCCTGGCCCTCCTCTAACCTGTCCTCACTGTCCCTTTCAATCCTTCCCTCCTGACTGTCTGACAGGTCTGTACTTGTCTGTCCCCTCCACAGCCTTTATTTTTTGCCTTTGTTCTGGGGTGTCAATTAAATAATTTACCCGCTATTCTTTTTGTCACTCGACATGGACCACTGAATCAGGATTTCAGTGGTTGACCCTGCATTGGGAGTAATAACAATACATGGTCTCCGATTTGAAATGTTCTCGCCTTGGCATTTTTCGTGCTTACCTTTTCATAGCTGCCTGGAAGGTTTTTAGGTGTTATTGAGCCATTGCACAGTCTCCCTTGAGCCACTCCCAGAGCATGGAAATGTATTCTAACATGGAAGACTCATCCCTGTGTCCGAACAATGTCATGAATAGTTTAAGCAGAGCTCTCACCTCGTGTCCATAAATTAACTCAAAGAGACTAAAGCCAGTGGAAGCATTGGATAAGTCCCTGGTAACCAACAGGTGAAATCCTGGCCCTTTGTCCCAGTCATGGGGTTACTCATAGCAGTATGGCCTGATCATTGTCTTTAGGGTCTGGTGGTACCGCTACAAAAGCCCCTTGTGACTGTGGGTGGTCGGCTGAGGACTTTATTTGGGTTATGTCCAGATTACCCATGACCTTTTCAAAAATACTGGACATAAAATGTGTGCCCTGATCCAACTGGATTTCAGCAGGCAGCCCATTATCGGGTAAAGAATTGGGTTCGCCCCTCCACCACTACCTTGGCAGAGGTAGTTCTTCGGGAGAATGGCCTCTGGGAATCGGGTCACCACATCCATAATGGTGAGAAGATACTGGTAATCCCGTTTTGTTTGGAGATTTTAATTTTCCCAACATTGACTGGGATTCACTTAGTGTTAGTGGTCTAGATGGAGCAGAATTTGTAAGGAGCATCCAGGAGGGTTTTCTAGAGCAGTATGTAAATAGTTCAACTCGGGAAGGGGCCATACGGGACCTGGTGTTGGGGAATGAGTCCGGCCAGGTTGTTGAAGTTTCAGTAGGGGACTACTTTGGGAATAGTGATCACAATTCCGTAAGTTTTAGAATACTCATGGACAAAGACGAGAGTGGTCCCAAAGGAAGAGTGCTAAATTGGGGGAAGGCCAACTATACCAAAATTCGGCAGGAACTGGGGAATGTAGATTGGGAGCAGCTGTTTGAAGGTAAATCCACATGTGATACGTGGGAGGCTTTTAAAGAGAGGTTGATTAGCGTGCAGGAGAGACATGTTCCTGTTGAAATGAAATACGGCATGCTTTCCTTCATCGGACGGGGTATTGAGTACAAGAGTTGGCAGGTCATGTTACAGTTGTATAGGACTTTGGTTCGGCCACATTTGGAATACTGCATGCAGTTCTGGTCGCCACATTATCAAAAGGATGTGGATGCTTTGGAGAGGGTGCAGAGGAGGTTCACCAGGATGTTGCCTGGTATGGAGGGCGCTAGCTATGAAGAGAGATTAGGATTATTTTCATTAAAAAGACGCAGGTTGAGGGGGGACCTGATTGTGGTGTACAAAATCATGAGAGGTATCGACAGGGTGGATAGCAAGAAGCTTTTTCCCAGAGTGGGCGATTCAAAATACTAGGGGTCACGAGTTCAAAGTGAGAGGGGAAAAGTTTAGGGGGGATATGCGTGGAAAGTTCTTTACACAGAGGGTGGTGGGCGCCTGGAACGCGTTGCCACTGGAGGTGGTAGACAGATACATGAATGGGCAGGAAGCAAAGAGATACAGACCCTTAGAAAATAGGCGACAGGTTTAGATAGAGGCTCTGGATCGGCGCATGCTTGGCGGGCCGAAGGGCCTGTTCCTGTGCTGTCCTTTTCTTTGTGCTTTGTTCTTTGTTCAGCAAGTGTCCCGCACAATCCACCAGCACTCTGCTGAAGGGTTCCCCAAATGTTGCTATGGCAATTCAGGGTGCAGGTTTTATTGCAGGTCGGGGCTTCCCCACAACCTGGCAGGTGTGACCAGTTTTACAGAACTCCACCACATCTTTGTGGAGCTGTGGCCAGTCAAAATGCTATCTTATGCGGGCTTCAATTTTTCATACACTGACATGTCCTGTCATTGGAAGTTCGTGGGCCATTCTTAATATTTATTTAAGGTACCTCAGTGGCACCACTATCAGGTGAACCACTGTCCACTCTTCATCGCAGGTCTGTGAGGAGGTCTCCACTTCCTCATTAGCACCTCATTCTTTAAATAGCAAACACTCTGCAACTCCCTCTGCTTCAGTTTTGGTTTGGACAGTCTGTGCTATTTTTGAACACTGGGTTTGGTTGTTGATCCTCAACTAAAGAAGATCCGTTTAGCAAATCCTTTGTGTCCTCTAACTTCCCAAATAAGGTTACAGACAGCCAGGCAGTCGGGTCATCCATCTGCAGTGTCAGTTCAGGGGATTGTTTGGCCATGGACCGAGTCACCACACAATCAGGGAGAATGTCAGGGACCTTCTCCTGGAACCTCTCTATCTCCTGGCCCTATTTTAGTCTCTCGACAACTAGCGGGGAAGCTGGCACCTTTTCCCCTGCCAGATCATTACCCAGGAGTTGGTCGCCCATCAACAGGTAAACTAGAGACAATCCCCATGGTTACCGGTCCTCAAATTGGGTCACACTCCAAGTGTACCCGATATAAAGGTGAGAACATATATGCCTTCCGATACCATTCACTAACTTTTTAGCATTCACTGCACTCTTGGAGAAAGGTCATGCCTTTTCCCAGCAGAAGGGATTGGGTGGCCCCTGTATCCCTCAGTCTGACTATGGGCTTGCTTGCCTCACTCAAGATGGATGGGGGCACTTTTCCTTGGGATACAAATTCCAGGTAACTCTCAGGGATTTTGTTAAGTTTTCCTGCACTCTCAGTGGTAGGTTTACTGGGTCTGACTGCTACAGTTAAAGGCACAGCCTGATCTGCTGTGCTTTCCATCAGGGCCCGTTTTCCTGCACTGATCTGCTGGACTTTCATTAATCCTACAGGTTTTCCCCGTCACTTCCACCAGTCAGCTTGACGGTGATCTGCCTTATTACAGTGGAAACACAAAGGGCCTCGGCTGTTACTTCTGCTCTCACTACCGTCCTATTTGGCCTGAGGATGGGCTCCCGGGTGTCCAGCTTTTCCTCTTTGCCCATGGCTGTTCAGCATCCGATCAGCCTCCCACCTTTTATTCTCAGGTCTTTGGGGTGACGAGGGAAGGGTTTCCCTTTGAGGTTAAAGGCCTTGTATACAAGGAAAAATTCAACAGCCAGAATTGCAACCTGCCTGGCTTTTTGAACGTTCGGTACCTCTTTGTGGGTTTTAATGGGAGGGGGAGGAAGTTTTTGAACTCTTCAAGATGGATTACTGCTATGAGATTCATATATGTGGGCTGTATCTTGATCGTCTGTATCCACTGATCAAAAGTAAACACCAAAACAGACTGTAAATCTTCTACTGGTACATAAAATTGTACAGTTTAGCTTAGACAAATGTGGATCCTTTACAGGCAGAGTCAGGAGAATTTATAATGGGGAATTGAGAAATGACAGAGAAGTTAAATGATTATTTTGTGTCTGCCTTCACTGAGAAAGATACAAGAAATCTCCCAGAATTAGAGATCCAAGGGATTGGGAGAATGAAGAATTGAAGGAAATTAGTATTAGTAAGAAGTTTGTATTGGAGACATTAATAGGGCTGATGTTTGACAATTATCCAGGATCTGATATTCTACATGTCAGAGTGTTGAAGGAAGTAGCAATGGAGATTCTTCATGCATTGGTGATCATCTTTCAAAATTCTATCAATTCTGGAACGCTTCCTGCAGATTGGAAGGTAGCAAATGTCATCCCACTATTTAAGAAGGGAGGGAAAGAGAAAATTGGGAACTACAGACCTGTAATTTTTAAAAAATTATTATTTAGAGATACAGCACTGAAACAGGCCCTTTGGCCCACAGAGTCTGTGCCGACCAACAACCACCGATTTATACTAACTCTACAGTAATCCCATATTCCCTACCACCGACCAACACTAGGGGTAATTTACAATGGCCAATTTATCTATCAGTCTTTGGCTGTGGGAGAAAACCGGAACACCTGGCGAAAACCAACGCGGTTAGCATTTCATCACTACTAGGGAACATGTTAGAATCTATTCTAAATTATGTGATAAATGGATCTGATTGGGCAGAATCAACATGGATTTATGAATGGGAAATCATGCTTGATGATCCTGTTGGGTTTTTGTTTTGGATGCCACTAAGAAAATAGAGAAGGGGAGTCGTTGGATTTTCAGAAAGCTATTGATAAAGTGCCCCACTGTATGTTGGTTAGCAAAGTTAAAGAACATGGGATCGGAGGTAATATACTGACTAGCAGTAAGGATTGGTAAACAGGTAGGAAACAGAGAGTAGGAATAAACGGGACATCCTTGCATTGGCAGTCTGTGACTAGTGGAGTACCACAGGGATCAGCGCTTGGGTCTCAGCTGTTCACAATATCTATCAATGATTTGGATATTGGGACCAAAGTAATATTTTCAAGTTCGCAGATGACAGAAAACTAGGTGGAAATGTGTGTTGTGAGGAAGATGCAAAGTGGCTTCAAGGATATTTGGACAGACTTAGTGTTTGGGCGAGAACAGGGCAGTTGGAATATAATGTGGAAAAATGTGAGGTGGGCCACTTGGGTAGGATGAATAGATGTGCAGAGTGTTCTAATTGGTGAGAGATTAGAAAGTGTAGATGTACAAAGGGACCTGGGTATCCTCATCAGTAAGTCGTTGAAAGCTAACATGCAGGTGCAGCAAGCAATTAGGAAGGCAAATGGTATGTTGGCCTTTATCATAAATTGATTTGAGTAGAGAAGTCTTGCTGCAATTGTATAGAAACTTTGTTAGACCGCAGATGGAGTGCTGTGTGCAGTCCTGGTCCCCTTACCTGAGGAAGGATATTATGACCACAGAGGGAGTGCAAAGAAGGTTCACCAGACTTGTTCCCGGGATGGTGGGACTGTCCTATGAAGAGAGATTGGGGAAACTGGGCCTGTATTCTCCAGTGTTTCGAAGAATGAGAGGTGATCTCATTGAAAGCTACAAAATACTTAAAGGGATAGACAGGGTAGATGCAGCTAAGATGTTTCCCCTGGTTGGGGAGTCTAGAACTAGCAGACATAATTTCAAAATAAGAGAGAAGTCACTTAGGACAGAGATGAGGAAAAATTGCTTTACTCAGAGGGTTCTGAATCTTTGAAATTCTCTACCCCAGAGAGCTGTGGAAGCTCAGTCATTGAGTATGTTTAAAGTAGAGATTGACAGTTTTCTAAATACCACTGACAAAAAGGGATATGAGGATAGTGTGGAGGATAAGGCATTGAAGTGGATGATCAGGCATGATCATATTGGATGGCAGAGCAGGTTCGATGGGCTGAATGACTTACTTCAGCTCCTATGTTCCTACATTCCTAAGCTGCTTAACTCTTTCAAACTCGAGGTCAGTTTAGTCAGGCTGCTTTCCGAGGATTCAGAATGTTTTACAGTACACTTCCAATACTATCTCATATGCACCCAGGATAGCATTTTTAGCCATCTCATAATGTGATGAACTTTCATCTGGCAACAGTGAATAAACCTCATTGACTTTTCCTGTTATTCTACTTTGTAAAAACAGTGTCCAGCTCTCTGTCAGTCATTTCAGCTGCTTTGCAAGCTTTTCAAAACTGATGAAAAATTCTGACACATCCTCCTCATTGAAATTTGGAACAAACTGGGAGAACATTAAGAGCTCAGCACATGGTCCTGAACTATGGGTTGCTCCTTCACTAGCTGTGCCTTCAGTGGGTGGACTGAGATTTCCTCTAGTTGTTTTAGCCACCTTAACTCCCTTTCCTCCTTCTCCTTCTGGAACACTCTTACTTTTTCCCTTTCTTGACACTCTGCTCTTTCTCGCTCTCTCTGGAATTCTAATTCTAGTCTCTTCTGTTCCAGTTTTACCTTAGCTAACATTACTCAATCTGTTAGTGATTCTAACCCTGTTTGAATTGTCAGCTTCAAATAAAAGATGATTGGCCACAAGTCTTAGGATTTTGGGGTTTCCAATCTTTTGGATGGAGAATAATCCCTAACTGTCCAGCTGCATTACACAACTTTTCAACTGAGAGGGGTTTTAACCTGTACCGAGTTACTTCACTCTGTATGTAACTCCTCTTTTTAAAAAAGGGAGAGAGACAGAAAGCACGAAAGATTATGAGGGGCATAGACAGCGTAGATAGGAAAAAACGTTTTCCTTAGCGGAGGTATCAATAACCAGGGGGTATTGATTTAAATTATGGGGCAGGAGGTTGAGAGGGGATTTGAGGGGATGAAAAATCACCCAGAGGGTATTTTGAATTCAGAACACACTGCCTGAAGTGGCTGCAGAGGCAGGAACCCTCACAACATTTACGAATTATTTAGATGAGCACTTGAAACGCCATAGATTACAAGTTTACGGGCCAGGTGCTGGAAAATGGGATTAGAATGGATAGGCTTGTTGGCTGGCACAGACACAGTGGGCCGAAGGGCCTGTTCCTTTGCTGTATAACTCTGTGACTCTTTGACACTTCCAATTTATCGTTTGTCATTGCGTTACAATCACTAGAACCTCCATATTTCTGATACAGTCAGGTGAGGAGAGGTCCCAGGCTCCCCTCTTGACCGATCTTTTATTTGATCACAAAAGGATTTATTCCTGTTTAGCAGTGGGCGTGCTGACCACCTCAGTGAGTATTTTACCTTTTACCTTTATTGTGATCGTGAAAGAACCAATCAGACAGGTTTTCTTAAGTTTAAACAAAAAGTGAGTTTATTGGACATCAAAATCTAAAATTAATCTAATTAAATAATAAAAATATACGGTACTCATACATGCACAAACTCACAGGCAAATCACACAAATGAAGTATACAGTGAGAAATAAATTTGTATTTGGATTGGAGTCCAAAATAAATTAAAAATAAGCAAAGTCTGTGAGGTTGGATAATTCTGTGGTCTGCGCCTTTGCCACCCTTATTTATGAGTTTCATGCCATCTGCAAGCGTTGAAATTATGTTGTTTTACATATAAGTCTCTATTACTTGTATAACTATCTACATGTCAGGAAGAGCACTGGTGCTAATACTGACCCCTGCGAAACAGCACTGTATACAAAGAACAAAGAACAAAGAAAATTGCAGCACAGGAACAGGCCCTTCGGCCCTCCAAGCCAGCGCCGATCCAGAGCCTCTATCTAAACCTGTCGTCTATTTTCTAAGGGTCTGTATCTCTTTTCTTCCTGCCCATTCATGTATCTGTCTAGATACATCTTAAAAGACGCTATCGTGCCCGCGTCTACCACCTCCGCTGGCAAGGCATTCCAGGCACCCACCACCCTCGACGTGAAGAACTTTCCACGCATATCCCCCCTAAACCTTTCCCCTCTCACTTTGAACTCGTGACCCCTAGTATTTGAATCCCCACTCTGGGAAAAAGCTTCTTGCTATCCACCCTGTCTTTTCCTCTCATGATTTTGTACACCTCAATCAGGTCCCCCCTCAACCTGCGTCTTTCTAATGAAAATAATCCTAATCTACTGAACTTCTCTTCATAGCTAGCGCCCTCCATACCAGGCAACATCCTGGTGAACCTCCTCTGCACCCTCTCCAAAGCATCCACATCCTTTTGATAATGTGGCGACCAGAACTGCACGCAGTATTCCAAATGTGGCCGAACCAAAGTCCTATACAACTGTAACATGACCTGCCAACCCTTGTACTCAATACCCCGTCCGATGAAGGAAATCATGCCGTATGCCTTCTTGACCACTCTATTGACCTGCGTTGCCACCTTCAGGGAACAATGGACCTGAACACCCAAATCTCTCTGTCCATCAATTTTCCCCAGGACTTTTCCATTTACTGTATAGTTCACTCTTGAATTGGATCCTCCAAAATGCATCACCTCGCATTTGCCCTGATTGAACTCCATCTGCCATTTCTCTGCCCAACTCTCCAATCTCTCTATATTCTGCTGTATTCTCTGACAGTCCGCTTCACTATCTGCTACTCCACCAATCTTAGTGTCGTCTGCAAACTTGCTAATCAGACCACCTATACTTTCCTCCAAATCATTTATGTATATCACAAACAACAGTGGTCCCAGCACGGATCCTTGTGGAACACCACTGGTCACACGTCTCCATTTTGAGAAACTCCCTTCCACTGCTACTCTCTGTCTCCTGTTGCCCAGCCAGTTCTTTATCCATCTTGCTTGTACACCCTGGATCACATGCGACTTCACTTTCTCCATCAGCCTACCATGGGGAACCTCATCAAACGCCTTACTGAAGTCCATGTATATGACATCTACAGCCCTTCCCTCATCAATCACTCCCCCTCCCCCGTTCTGAAAAAAGTCTGTTCACCACTTCTCTTTGCTTTCTGTCCCTGAGTCAGTGTCATATCCACACTATCACTGGCAAATTATTCCATGTGTTCTATTTTTCATAACAAGGCTATGGAATGTCATTTGATCACAGGCCTTTTGAAAGTCCGTACACATACCATGAAACACACTATCCTCAACAACACTCACAGTTATGTCATCAATTAGCTAGATCAAGATTATCGGACGTGATTGGTCATTCATCTACCTGTGCTGTTTGTCATTTATTATCCCATGTTTTTCTAAGAAAGATATATTTTGTACAGGCTTATGGCCTCTAGAAATTTCCAACCACCGACATTAGACTGACTGGTCAGTAGCTACACGATTTATCTAATGTCTCATTTTATAAGCAGGGTGTAACATTTACAACCCTGCAGTCCCCTGTCATCACTCCCAGATCCAAGGAGGATTGAAAGCATCCAGCCAGTGACTCTGCTTTTTCCACCATTCCTTCCCTCGACAAACCTCGTATCTCCCATCTAGACTGAGGAACACCTCTACACTATTGTGGTACAAAAAGTATTGGATTGAAAGAGGTTAACTGAACTTGTTTGTTCATTAACTGTAATTAATGTCAGTCACTACGGACCCTAATTGTGTCACTGGAGGGTTTCCCGCTTCTATTAATAAGGGACTCCTTTCAATGTGTTAACTCATAGTGTCAGTGGGAGCATCAACCCCGGCACTAACAGGGATCCGTGGCTGCAGAGAGAGAGAGAGAGAGAGAGAGAGGATCGATCAAAATCTCAGGACAATAGATTGGAATGTTACAACAATGGGTCGGAATCTGGGAACAATAGATTGGAATGTTACAACAATGGGTCAGAATATGAGGACAATAGATTGGAATGTTGCAACAATGGGTCAGAATCAGGGAACAATAGATTGGAATGTTACAACAATGGGTCAGAGTCTGAGGACAATAGATTGGAATGTTCCAGCAATGGGACAGAATCTGAGGACAATAGATTGGAATGTTCCAACAATGGGTCAGAATCTGAGGACAATAGATTGGAATGTTGCAACAATGGGTCAGAATCTGGGAACAATAGATTGAAATGTTACAGCAATGGGTCAGAATCTGAGGACAATAGATTGGAATGTTCCAACAATGGGTCAGAATCTGGGAACAATAGATTGGAATGTTACAACAATGGACAGCAGGAGTTTTGCCGATTGGTTTGGCCTGGTTGCTGCTGAGTATTTTTGGATGACATTAAAATTGCGGATCTATTATGCTCTGAAGATGATTTAAACGGTTTACTTCCCCATCCTCGCTATTATTGGTGGCCCTGGTAAGTCTCTGTATCCAACTATTACATCCATAAACCATATTTCACTGATATGGTGTTTTTGTGAATTATATTTGGGAAGAATTAAGCCACTGTCTTCAGTCTCTGTCACACATTCCACTCTACATCCACTATCTGCATTCACCTCCCTACCCAATGTCTGAGGCTGAAACAGACTGTTTGGAACCTCTGTGTTATATTTATACCTGAGCTGAGTTCATTGCCATATTTCCATCAACACCAGCTCTACCTACTACCACCTCTGTTATATCACCCGTCATCACATCTGCCTCAGCCCATCTGCTGCATAATCCCTCATCTGTGCCTTTGTTAAATCCACACTTGACTATTCCAATTCTATCCTGGTCATCCTCCCAGTTATAAATCTCCATAAACCAAAGCCCATCCAGAACTCTGCTGCCTGTATCCTACCTCACACCAAATCCCAATCACCCATTACCCCTGTGTTCACTGATCTACATTGGCTACCGGTCTGGCAGTACCTTAATTTTAATATTCTCATTCGTGTTTGAATCCCTCCCTGGACTCACCCCTCCAATTAGTCCTTTTCCCCTGTACATTTCACATATTATTGAAAATCTTATGCCTTCAAGTCTTTATCCAATTCCCGTGTTGAAGTGAGTTGCTTTCACTCGATATCTTCCC
Organism: Heterodontus francisci; assembly: GCF_036365525.1. Classification (NCBI taxonomy): domain Eukaryota; kingdom Metazoa; phylum Chordata; class Chondrichthyes; order Heterodontiformes; family Heterodontidae; genus Heterodontus; species Heterodontus francisci. The sequence goes on along the minus strand of NW_027142076.1, from coordinate 1,579,507 downwards.
CTGCTGTGATTTTCACTCTATGTCGGCACTGGTGCCAACACTATGGAAACCTGGATCCATAACATGATGTGAAAGGCACAGCCGGACACTTCTAGTGTGGCCAGCACTGTGTCTCGTGCTGGGCAGGGATCTAGCCTGGGTATACCATACATATGGTGTTAGTGTGAGGAAGGGTTTGAATTGACGTCAATAAGTCATTCCGACAGCTTTGATGTACTTCCTTGACACTTTATCTCTGCATGTCCATTGACCACCTGTGTAGTCATTCTCAGCTGAACACACATTCAGCAGCACGAGGAACCCCCTCTAATGTTATTCAAAAGGACCAGACATCCAACTTACAGGTGAGGGGCTTTTGACTTACTTCTGTTATTTTGAAAAAGTGGAGGTGCTGTGGATGGTTTTCTGGAGGTTGTGTTGTGAGCTGCTGTAGACATTCAGGGGGGACAGAGGATTTGGTGACCCAACTCTGGACGAGATATGGGTACTGCATTTACAGTATCTCTGGGTCTCGAACATGACCAACAAATGGAGCAGAGTCTGCAGAGAGGGCAAGCTCTGTGAAGAGGGACGAGGAAGGGGCCCTCCTCTACTTACCCCGGGTTTTCCAAGAGCACTTTTCATACCTACACCTAACCCTGGAGCAGTGATAAGAGGTGACTCTGATTCAATAAGGAGGTGGTCACAGAGCTGTGTCAACTCCTGTAACACGACCTGGAGCTTCACACCAGGGTGAGAACGGAGCTGCCAGTGGCTGTTCAGGTCTCAGTTTCATTGCAGTTCTATGTATCTTTGAAAAGTGATAATAAAACAAACTTAAAGGCTTTGTATATGAATGCACAAAACCTTTGGAACAAAATAAATGAGCTAACAGTGCAACTAGAGATAAATGGGTGTGATTTAGTGGCGATTACTGAGACGTGGTTGCAGGGAAGCCAGGCTTGGGAATAGAATATCCAAGGGTACTTAGTATTTTGGAAGGATAGACAGAAAGGAAAAGGAGGAGGTGTAGCTTTGTCAGTAAAGAAAGAGATCAGTGCTGTGGTGAGAAATGATAGAGGCACTGGAGATCAAGACATAGAATCAGTCTGGGTAGAAATATGAAATAGCAAGGCAACGAAGTCATAGGTGGGAGTAATCTATAGGCCCCCAAACAGTAGTTCCACAGTGAGGCACAGTATGAACTAAGAAATACTGGGGCTTGTAAGAAAGGTACGGCAATAACCATGGGTGATTTTAATATGCATAGAGGCTGGATTAATCAAATTGGCAAAGGTAGCCTCGGGGGAGCAGGCTATTCGAGATTTGGTATTGTGAAATGAGGTGGGATTAATTAATGATCTCATAGTTAATGATCCTGTATGGAACAGAGATTATAGCATGGTAGAATTTAAAGTTCAGTTTGAGAGCGAGAAACTGGATTTCCACACTTGCGTTCTGGAGTTAAACAAAGGTAATTACATCGGCATGAGGACAGATTTAGCCCGAGTGGACTGGGCAGGAAGACTAAAAGGTAGGACAGTTGATGAGCAGTCGCAGATGTTTAAGGAGATATTCAATTCCTCCCAACTACAATATATTCCAGAGAGGAAGAAAGATTCTAGGAGGGGGAAAAACATCCATGGCTAAGCAAGGAAGTTAAGGATAACATAAAGACAAAATCTAAGGCATACCATATTGCAAAGGCCAGTGGCAGGCTGGAAGATTGGGAAATTTTTAATGATCAACAAAGGGTTACTAAAAAGGTAATAAAAAGAGCACAGGTAAATTATGAAAGAAAACTAGCGCAAAATATAAAAAGGGATCGCAAAAACTTCTTTAAGTATATAAAAGGTAAGAGAGTAGCTAAAGTGAATGTTGGTCCCTTGGAGGATGAGACTGGGGAGTTGATAGAGGGGAACACAGAAATGGTGGAGACACTAAATCAGTATTTTGCCTCAGTTTTCACGGTGGAGGACACCAGTACTATCTAAATAGTAACAGGTAATGCAGAGGTTATAGAAAGAGAGGAATTTAGAACAATCATCATTACCAGGTAAAATGTAATGAGCAAATTATTGGGATTGAAGGCAGACAAGTCCCCAGGGCCTGATGGCCTACATCAGAGGGTCTCAAAGGAAGTGACAGCTGAGTTAATGGAATCATTTGTTACAATATTCCAAAATTCGCTGGATGCGGGAAAGGTTCCAGTAGATTGTAAAAAAAACTAACATAATGCCCTTATTCAAAAAGGGAGGGAGACAGAAAGTTGGAAAAATCTATCGTTGGGAAATTGGTAGAACCCATTATTAAGGAAGTAATAAAAGGATATTTAGAAAGTCAAAACGCAATCCATCAGAGTCAGCATGGTTTTATAAAGGGTGAATCCTATTTGACGAATTTGCGAGAGTTCTTCGAAGCTGTGACAAGAAAAGTGGAAAATGGGGATCCTGTAGATGTAGTATATCTGGACTTCCAGAGGACATTTGATAAAGTGCTGCACAAAAGGTGAATTCAGAAGGAAAGATAACATGGGGTTAGGGGCAATTTATTAACTTTGATAGAGGATTGGCTAACCAACAGAAAACAGAGATTCGGGATAAATGGGTCTTTTTCTGGTTGGCAATGTGTAACTGGTGGGGTACCACAGGGTTTGGTCCTTGGCCCCAGCTATTTACAATATATATTTATGACTTGGTTGCAGGGATAGAAAGTACTATAGCCAAATTTGGAGATGCCACTAAAATAGGTGGGATAGTAAATTGCAATAATTAAATAAGAAATGTACTAATTGATATGGATAGGTTAGGTGAATGATCCAAAATTTGGCAGATGGAGTTTAACGTGGGTAAGTGTAAGGTTATCCATTTTGGTTGGAAGAATAGAAAGGCAAATTATTACCTAACTGGAGAGAAACTTCAGAGTGCTTCGGTGCAGAAGGATCTGGGTGTCCTCGTGTATGAATCGCAGAAAGCTAGTTTGGAGGTACAGCAGGTGAAAAGGAAGGCAAATGGAATTTTGGTATTTCTTGCTGAAGGAATAGAATATAAAAGTAGGAAAGTGTTGCTGCAACTGTACAAGGCCTTAATGAGACCGCACCTGGAGTACTGCGTATAGTTTTAGTCTCCTGACTTGAGGATGGATGTAGTTGCATTGGAGGCAGATCAGAGGAGGGTCACTAGATTGATTCCAGGGATGAAGGGTTTGTCTTATGAAGAAAGATTGAGCTCTTTATGCCTTTACTCTCTAGAGTTTAGAAGAATGAGAGTCGATCTAATTGAGGTATATAAGATGATTAAGGGGATTGACAAAGTAGACATAGAGAAGACGTTTCCTCTTGTGGGGCAACCTAATTTGAGAGGTCATTGTTTTAGGAGAAGGGTTAAGGATTTAAAATAGAGATGAAGAGAAATTTCTTCTCTCAAAGGGTCGTGTGTCTGTGGGATTCACTACCCGGATTGCAGTAGATGCCGGGACATTGAGTAAATTTAAGGAGGCTATAGACAGATTTTTAATTAGTAATGGGTTGAAGAGTTATGGAGAACGGGCAGGAAAGTGGAGTTGAGGCCGAGATGAGATCAGCCATGATCATATTGAATGGCAAAGCAGGCTTGAGGGGCTGAATTGCCTACTCCTGCTCCTACTTCTTATGTTATTATGTTCTTATCTGGTTCTTTCCATCAAGAACGGGTGACGTATCCATTATCTCTCATTATGTTGTCCATTGATGTATCTGTTTTGTGACGGAGGCCATCTATGTCGGGTAAGGTGAATTATACTGTCTGCTCCCTCAGCAGGGAGAAGCAGGTGAGAGATCCCGTGGCTTTGTCAGGATAGCGGGAATCCTGATGGTCTAGTTGTCTCTGCGGGATCCCCATGGCAACGGGGAGAAGTACAGGAACTGGAAGAACTCTCACTCCATCAATGTACAGTTGGTGTGTGAGCATGCCCAGTACATCATGTTGGTAAATGTCCACTATCCTGGCAGCAGCCACCATACCTTCATTCTGAAGCAGTCAGTCGGTCCCAACACATCGGGCCCCCATGCAGAACCAAAATGTGGTTCATGACCTCTAAACTCTAGACACTCCCCTTCCCCACAGAAAACCACCAGGTGAAGCAATGCTTCAGATGTCTGAACCGCTCAGGGGGAGCCCTCCAGTACACACTGGAGCAGGTGTCCAAGTTCATGGTGTTCTGCTGCACCCTTCACATCATCACCATCATGAGGACACAGGCATTGGCAACAGGAATCCGCAGGCTACCTCAGTAGGAGGAGGAGGAGGCAGGGAGGATATTTCCTGGATGATTTCAACCCGGACAGGCTGGCAGTGAGACGCTGCTAAGATTCCAGTTCTGAGAGGACAACTTCCCTTTCCTACCATGGATCCCCCTCTTCTCCACCATTACATCCATCTGAGATTCCCCATCACAGCGTCCCCTAGGTAACCATCCTGCAATAAAAACACCAACAAAATGTTTTTCATGATCATCTTTATCCAACAACACATGCAATTATACAAACAAAACTGAACTATTCACCCTTGTGTATTCCCTTAGTCCCTGTCTTGTGGATTCCCTCAACCTGCCTACTGCTCCTACACAGTGTTTCCCAGTGGCTGCAGCATGGCTGGTGGAAGGCTGCTGACTTTCACTGGGGTGACTGCAGATGCCCTTGCAGGACTTCCTCGAGCTGCTCTAGGCCTTGAGGACTCGGATTCAGACTGCACCACCTCGACATGGACAGCAGCTCCAGCAATGTTCACATCTGAGTCCTGTGTATTATAACTCGTTTGTGACCTCGCCCTCCGGTGATCTGTCACATGAACTATCCTTTCCCCCTGGCCTGGCTGAAGCTCACTCATGCTCGGTGACTCACCACATGCAGATTCTGACTCTATACCAGCCTCTAAGGTACACGCACTGTAAGTATTTGATCTGGTGGCTGTGAGTGTCAGACCAAGTGATGGGGCTTCTCCATCAGTGCTCTTTTGCTGCTCTCTTTCTGTCTCTGGAACTGCTGTGACTGGGAAGTTGGTAGTATTGGGTTGTCATTGGAAAGTATAAAATCAGAAGGGGAGGTTTGAGGTGAAGGATTGGGGGGGGGGTATGGAAAGCAGGAGGTCCATGGTCTTACCATCTCCAGCTTGTACATCAACATTTCTAACGTTTACCAGTTCTGATGAAGGGTCACAGATCTGAAACATGAACTCTGTTTCTCTCTACACCGATGCTGCCAGACCCACTGAGTATTTCTGGCACTTTCTGTTCAGGTACACAGATGTGCCCCATTGACTAACTTATCTCAGCCTTTTTTTTAGCTTAAATGTGCACTTCTGGACATCCTCAGATATTCCATTGAGAATAAAATGGTAATTCCCATCATACACCTCGAAAATCCTTAGTATGTCCGTCTCCCCAGGCGTGCCTGTTTTTCTTCTCTCCCAGGTTATCAATTGACTATTTCCTGTGATATGCTAGTGAGATTGTATTTCTGACTTTACTTATTCAAAACTTTCTGAAATTCACCCCCCCCCCCACCCCCACCACGCTCTTAGTGATGAACACACACGTTTGATTGAGTGTAAACTCTCTTTGTTTGCCAAATGTCCTACCCAATCTCAGCAATGATCACTCAACGGAGTTTGCTATTTCTCACAAACCAAGTAAACCAAGCCTAATATCCCGATCTCTGTGTTCCCTCTCCTACACCACTGTAAGGTCTGATCTAGGGTCACAGATTACCCAAAAGGAGGTGAAAGGGTCACAACCAGTTTATTGAGGAGTGACGGTTCAAATACAGCACAAAATCAGAATAAACATAGCAGAGCAACAATATGTGACCGATGAGAAAGGCTTTCTGGCTGTGGATTAGATTTTAGAAGCTATTATTAAAAATTTTATAGAAGGCAGGTAGAAAAATTCAAGGCGATCAGGTAGAGTCAACATGGTTTTGTGAAAGGGACATTATATTTAACCAATTAACTGGAGTTCTTTGAAGAAGTAACATGTGCTGTGGATAAAGGGAAACTGGTGGATGCACTGTACAAAGATTTCCAGAAGGCATTTGATAAGGTGCCACATAGAACATAGAACATAGAACAGTACAGCACAGTACAGACCCTTAGGCCCACGATGTTGTGCCGAACCTTTAACCTACTCTAAGATCAAACTAACTACCTACCCTTCATTCTACGATCATCCATGTGCCTATCCAAGAGTCGCTTAAATGTCCCTAATGTATCTGCTTCTACTACCACCGCTGGCAGCGCATTCCACGCACCCACCACTCTCTGTGTAAAGAACCTACCTCTGACATCTCCCCGAAATCTTCCTCCAATCACCTTAAAATTATGCCCCCTGGTGATAGCCCTTTCCACCCTGTGAAAAAGTATCTTGCTATCCACTCTATCTATGCCTCTCATCATCTTGTACCCCTCTGTCAAGTCACCTCCCATCCTTCTTCGCTCCAATGAGAAAAGCCCTAGCTCCCTCAATCTTTCTTCGTAGGACATGCCCTCCAGTCCAGGCAGCATCCTGGTAAGTCTCCTCTGCACCCTCTCTAAAGCTTCCACATCCTTCCTATAATGAGGCGACCAGAACTGAACACAATGTTCCAAGTGTGGTCGAACCAGGGCCTTATAGAGCTGCAGCATAACCTCGCAGCTCTTCAACTCAATCCCCCTGTTAATGAAAGCCAACACACCATACGCCTTCTTAACAACCCTATCAACTTGGGTGGCAACTTTGAGCGATCTATGGACATGGGCCCCAAGATCCCTCTGTTCCTCCACGCTACCAAGAATCCTGTCTTTAGGCCTGTCATCTGCATTCAAATTCGACCTCCCAAAATGAATCACTTCACACTTTTCCAGGTTGCACTCCATCTGCCACGTCCCAGCCCAGCTCTGCATCCTGTCAATGTCCAGTTGCAACCTACAACAGCCTTCCACACAATCCACAACTCCAGCAACATTCGTGTCATCGGCAAACTTGCTAACCCAGCCTTCCACTTTCTCATCCAAGTCATGTATAAAAATCACAAAGAGCAGAGGTCCTAGAACAGATCCTTGTGGAACACCACTGGTCACCGAGCTCCATGCTGAATAGTTTCCATCTACTACCACACTCTGAGTTCTATGGGCCAGCCAATTGCCACGAAGGTTGACACGAAGGTTGCTGGAGTTGTGGATAGTGTGGAAGGCTGTTGTAGGTTGCGACGGGACATACTGGCATGGTCTCTCTGTCTCTCTCCCTGACCACACATTTCATCTCTCCAGCTCCACTGGTGCTGTGGAAGTTTGGATCCATAAAATGGTGTGAGCTGCACTGCTGGTACCATCCAGCACATTGTACAGGAAACCCAGACTGGCCGGGGTGCTCGCGTGGCTGTAACATGCGTGTGTCTGTAGTGTAAGGAAGGGACTGAATATGGTGTCAATCAGCCATTCTGGCAGCTTTGACGTACATCTTTGAAACTTGGTCTGTGTATGTCCACTGATCGCCTGTGTTAGTCTCGCTCAGCTGAACATACATTAAGAAACACGAGGAGCCCCTTCTATTATTATTTAAAAGGACGAGGCATCCAACTTACACGTGAGGGGCTTTTGACTTGCTTCTGCTATTGTAAAGTTAGTGGAGGTGCAGTGGATTGTTTTCTGGAGTCTGTATTGTGAGCTGCAGCAGACATTCAGGGAGGACAGAGGATTTGGTGACCCAACTCTGGATGAGGTCTCGGGACAGTATTTACAGTGTCTCTGGGTCTGTAACATGACCAACAAATGGAGCGGAAGCTGCAGAAAGGGGAAGCACTATAAAGAGGGCGGAGGAGGGGGCTCTGCCCTACCAACCCTAGGCTTTCCAATAGAAAAACGAGCAGTGGTCCTAATACCGAGCCCTGGGGAACACCACTGTATACTCCCATCGAGTCCGAACAACAATCTTTCACAACTTCTCTCTGTTTACTGTTCATTCGACAATGTTATCTCCACACTGTCACTCTCCCTTTGATCCATCGGGTTCAGTTTTCCTAACCTGTCTATTGAATGTCAGTTGATCAAACACCTTTTGAAAGTTCATATATATAACCTCAATCACACCACCTGCAACAACCCTCTCCATTGTTTCATGAAAGAACTCCACCAAGTTTACCTCAGCACCACCTCTCTCCACTCCTCCACTGTTGTTAAATTATCAGACTGCTTATCCGACATCCAGTACTGGATGAGAAGAACTTTCCTCCAATTAAATATTGGTAAAATTGAAGTCATTGTTTTCACTCCGTACTCCAGCTCTGTTCCCCTGCTATTGATCCCACCCTGGTAACAGTCTGAGATTCAGACAGACTGTTTACAACTTTGGTGTCACATTTAATCACAAAATGAGCTTCTAACATAATACTCATGCAATCATTACAATCGCCTATCTCCACCTCAGTAACAGAGCCTGACTTCACCCCTGTCTCAGCCCTTCTGCTGCTAAAATTCATTCATGCCTTCATTACCCCTGGACATGACTATTCCAGTTCACTCCTGGCTGGTCTACCGCATGCTGCTCTCTGTAAACATAAGGTCCCCCAGAACTCTGCTGCCCATGTCCTAACTCGCACCAAGGCTTGTTCATATATCACTGACTGACATTGACTCATGATCAGGCAATGTCTTTATTTAAATGTTTCACCTTGTTTTCCCTCCATGACCTCGCCCCCGGCCTGTATCTGTAATATCCTCCAACCGCACAACCCTTCAATATATCTGAACTCCTCTAATTCATGACTCTTCTACCTCCCTGTTATTAACTGTTCCACCTTTGTTGGCCACACCTTCAGTTGCCTAGGCCCCGAGCACTGGAATACCCTCCTTGCACCCCTCCATCTCTCCATCTCTCCACCATGCTTACCTTCTTTAATGTACCCATTGAAACCTACTTTTTTGACCACGCTTTTGGTCATCTGACATAATATTTCCTTATTTGTCTCGGTGTTATATTTTATTTTATAATGCTCCTGTGAAGCATCTTGGGATGTTTTATTACATTAAATGCACTAAATAAAATAAGTTGTTGTTGTTGACGTTTGCCAGACATGATTTGGGATTCGCATTTCTGTGCTGCTTCTCAACTAATATCCCATTTTTTTCGAGCAAGGAATACCTATCGCTTGGTTGTGACCTTTCGAAATTTCTAAACACTGTCATTAGACTGACTGGTCAGTGCAGGGTTTACCCCATCTCTCCTTTTCTAAACAGGGTGTAACATTTACAACCGTCTTGTCCTCTGTCATAACTTCCATATCCAAGGAGGATTGGAAGATTCTGTCCAGTACCTCTTCTATATCCACATTTACTTCCCTCAGTAACCCTCACACAACCTATCACACTGGGAAAATGTCCTACTTGTTTGAGTTCCAAGAAGTGTTCGATGGAAAGTGGTTAACTGAATATGTTTGTTCAGTGACTGTAATTGAAGTCAATCTCCATGGACCCTAAATGTGTCACTGGAGGTTTTCCATCTTCTATCAATAAGGGATTCCTTTCAAGGTGTTATCCCATCACGCCAGTGGAGTATCAGCCTCAACACGTATAGAGATCAGCGGCTCTAGAGAGAGGGAGAGGATAGATCGGAACCTGACAACAATAGATTGGAATGTTACAACAATGGGTCAGATTCTGAGAACAATAGATTGGAATGTTACAACAGTGGGCAGAGGTTTATCGTGGCCTCTTTACAAGCTTTCAGCGCATGATTCGCTGTCTTTAACTTCTCAGATCTATTTTACACTGCTGATTATTCAACACATTTACTATCCCATCCTCGCAACTGTTGCTGCCCCTGGTAAATTTGGCAATACAGCTATTAATTTTATAAACCATGTTGAACTGCATTACTGCTCCTGCAATTTACTTTGCCCTCCTTGCTGCTGTTGTTATTCCTGGTGAATATCTATCTCCAGCTATCAGCTCTACATACTATTGCTATCTGTATAATAGTTCTTGAAATTTGCTCTCATCTTTCCTGCTGTTACTGCCCCTGGTAAGTCTCTATTCCCACATATAGTATCTGCCAACCCTGGTTCACTGAAATACTGGTCAAGTACTTTAATTATTTTTGAAGACTGAAGACAGTAACATTGTTTTCCATAAGAAATTCTGTCCCCTATCTGAGAGCCACATACCCGACCCTGCCCAATGTCAGATGTTGAACCAGACAGGTTACAACCTCGGTGTTCTGTCTAAACCTGAGCAAAGTTCATCTCCATATTCTCTTCATCACCAACCCTGCCTACTACCACCTCTGTAATATCACCCGTCTCCACCACTGCCACAGCCCATCTGCTGCATACACCCTCATACGTGTCACTGTTGAATCCACACTTGACTGTTCCAATTTTATCCTGGTCACCATCCCAGTTATAAACCTCCATAAACCACAGTCCATCCAGAATCCTGCTGCCTGTATCCTAACTCACATCAAATCCCGATCACCCATCACCCCTGTACTCAGTGATCTACATTGGCTCCCGGTCTGGCAGCACCTTAATTTTAATAATCTTATTCTTGTGTTTGAATCCCTCCCTGGCCTCACCCCTCCCATTAGTCTCATTGTGTTCATTCCCACATCCCAGAAAAACCTTTGCCTTCAAATCTATTTCCATGTTTCCTTTTAAAGTGAATTTCCTTCCATCTCTATCTGCCTGGTGATCATTTTCGGTTCTACAACACCACTCTTTCCTACACTATGGAAGCCTGGATCCACAAAAGGTGTGAGCTGAGCTACCAGCCACTTCTGGCATGGTGTGCACACCGTCCCACGCTGTGCAGCATTCGATCCCGGGTGAACATTGTATGCACTCGTACAATGAGGAGATATGGAATGTCACATCAAACTGCTATTCCAGTACTTTGACGTACGTCTTTGAAACTTGGTCTGCGCATGTCCACTGACCGCCTGTGTTAGTCACTGTCAGCTGAACAAACATTCAGCTGCACGAGGAACCCCCTCTCGTGTTATTTAAATGCATCAGGCATGCAACTTTCAGGTGATGGGCTTTTGACTTAATTCTGCTCTTGTAAAGTTAGTGGAGGTGCTGTGGATGGTTTTCTATAGTTTGTGTTGTGAGTTGCTGCAGACATTCAGGGAGGGCAGAGGATTTGGTGACCCAACTCTGGAGGAGGTATGGCGACTGTAGTTACAGTGTCTCTGGGACTGTAACATGACTAACAAATGGAGTAGAGGCTGCAGAGAGGGGAAGCTCTGTAAAGAGAGAGGAGGAGGGGACTCGGTCCTACCCACCCCGGGTTTGCCAAGAGCACTTTTCCTACCTGCACCTAACCCAGGAGCAGTGTGTGAGGTGACTCTGAATCAATAAAGAGGTGGTCACAGTGCTGTGTTAGCTCCTGTAACATGACCTGGAGCCTCACACCAGGGGGAGGACGGAGCTGCCAGTGGCTGTTAACGTCGCAGTTTCATTGAACTTCGATGTATCTTGACCTTTCCATGCAGAAGCAGCTGACACACCCATCATTGATTAATGGAATCACTTATGGCACAGAGGGAGTCCATTCTGCCTATCGAGACGGTGCCCTTTCCCTGTTGAGCAATTCACTCAGTCCTGCTCCCACACTTGATCCCCATAGCCCTGCATGTTCTCTTCCTTCAAGTACCCATCCAGTTTCCTTTTGAAATTGGAATGAAGGATCAAATTGGGAGGAAGTAAAGCTGGTAACAGGAGGTAGAAAAGTAGAAAGTGACATTAGAAGCAGGCAACACAAAAGTGAGCATCAACTTGTCTTAGAATGCTGAATGTCAAGATGACAAGGTTAAGGGCGCTCTACCTGAATGGACGCAGTATTCCCAACAAGATTGATGATTTAAAGGCCGAAATGGAGGTAATTATGTCTGATCCAATTGTCATAACGGAAATGTGGCTACGGGGTGACCAAGCCTGAGAACTGAATATACAAGTATGTTCGACATATATGAAGGATAGGCAAAAAGCAAAAGGCAGTGCTGTTGTGCTGATAATATGGGATGGGATCAGTACATTAGTAAGGGAGGATCTCAGGGCTCAAGAACAAAATGTGGAATCTGTTTGGGTGGAGCTAAGAAACAAGGGGCAGTAAACATTGTTAGGAGTTTTTTTATGGACCACCAAACAGTAGTGGTAGTGTGGGGGATGGCATTAATCCGGAGATTAGAGCATCATGTAGCATGGGTAACACAGTATTCACGGGTGACTTCAATCTTCATATAGATTGGGTAAACCTAATGAGAACTTCTGCTAGGGATGACAAGTTTCTGGAGTGTGTTAGGGATGATTTTCTGGAGCATTAGTTGAGGAACCGATTAGAAAACAGTCTGTTTTAGATCTAGTATAATGTAATGCGACAGGGTTAACTAATGTTATTGTAAAATAACATTTAGGGATGAATGACCATAATAGAATTTTACATGATGTTTGAACGTGCAATCTTAAGCCAGGGTGTTAAATTTGAACAAAGTAAATTATGAAGGTATGAGGGGCAAATTGGCCGAGGTGGAATGTAAACATGCATTGAAAGGTATGACAGTGGTAATGGATAGTCTTTAATGAAATATTGCATAATTTACAGAAGCTATACATTCTATCAAGGCACATAGACCCCAAAAGTAAAGGCAGTCAACAGTGGATAACAACGGAAGTTAAGGACTGCATAAGATTAAATGAAAATGCCTATAAAGTTGCCATAAATAGTAGAAAACCTGAGGATTGGGAGGATTTCAGAATATAACAAAGGAGGATGAAGAAACTTATAAAGAAATGGAGAATAGAATATGAATGTTAGCTAGCAAAAATATAAAAGCAGGCTGTAAAAACGTCTACAGGTACGTAGAAAGGAAACGTTTGGCGAAGATAAATGTGGGTCCATTACAGACAGAGTCAGGAGAATTTATAATGGGGAATAGAGAAATGGCAGAGAAGTTAAATGATTATTTTGTGTCTGTCTTCACTGAGGAATATGTAAGAAATCTCCCAGAATTAGAGATCCAAGATGTTGGGGGAAAGAGGAATTAAAGGAAATTAATATTAGTCAGGAGTTTGTGTTTGTGAAATTAATGGAGCTGAAGGCTGATACGTCCCCAGGACCTGATATCCTACATCCCAGAGTGTTGAAAGAGCTAGCAATGCAGATAGTGGATGCATTGGTGATCATCTTACAACATTCTATAGATTCGGGTTCCTGGAGATTGGAAGGTAGCAAATGTCACCCCACTATTTAAGAAAGGAGGGAGAGAGAAAACAGGGAATTACAGATCTGTTAACATTACGTTAATCGTTGGGAAAATGCTAGAATCTATTCGAAAGGATGTGATCAATGGGCACTTGGATAATAATGACCTGATTGGCATAGTCAACATGGATGTATGAATAGGAAATCATGTTTAAGAACCTGTTGGTGCGGGAAGTGAGTGAGTGGGAATGGCCTGGAAATCACTGCCTACGATGGTGGTGGACGCAGAGATGGTGAATGATTTCAAAAAGATATTGGATGGATACTTGAGGGAAATAAACTTGCAGGAATGTGGAGACAGCTGGGGAATGAGACTGTCTGGATTTATCTACAAAGAGCAGGCATAGACTCGATGGGACAAATGGCCACATTCTGTGCTGAAATGACTATGACTCGACGACTCTCTGACAGGGGAATACTATTACTAATGATTTCCTACACTGGGAAAGTTTCTAATGGACTGGGCAGTATCACCCTGTTGAACCCCGTGATCTAAGTGAAATGTTTGATGTCCCAGAACATGGTTAACAAATGTTCTTCACAAACGGAGTAAACCAGCTCAGACCCATTCACAATTCTGGAGTCATTCACAATGGGAAGTAGTTTCTCCTGGTTTTCTCTACATAGGACAGCAACCAGGCTTTTCACTGTGTCCCCCATCGCCATGTCAGACGAATGAAGTCTTGTCAGGGTTAAGTGAGATAAGACACGTTGCCTGGGCGAAAGCTGTCTTCATTCGTGTTACTGCTTCAGTCCAACCGGGTTAAACCTGGTCATCATCACCATTAGGTAGTTCATAAAGAGGAGTTACAGTCTCTGCAAATCGAGGGATGAGGGTCCACTGATACCCCACAAGCCTGAGGATAGGACACAGGGCAGTCTTTGAGGTGGACAACGATAAACATTGGATGAGGGTCCATTGATAGCCCACCAGCCTGAGGATAGGAGACAGGGCAGTCTTTGAGGTGGACAGGGGTGGACACTGGATGAGCGTCCACTGATACCCCACCAGCCTAAGGATAGAACACAGGGCAGTCTTTGATGTGGGCAGGGGTAGACACTGGATGAGCGTCCACTGATACCCCACCAGCCTGAGGATAGAACACAGGGCAGTCTTTGATGTGGGCAGGGGTAGACACTGGATGAGGGACTAATGATACCTCGACCCTGAGGATAGGACACAGGGCAGTCTTTGAGGTGGACAGTGGTAGACACTGGATGAGGTTTCACTACACCCCACCAGCCTGAGGATAGGACACAGGGCAGTCTTTGAGGTGGACAAGGATAAACACTGGATCAGGGTCCATTGATAGCCCACTAGCCTGAGGATAGGACACAGGGCGGTCTTTGAGGTGGACAGGGGTGGACACTGGATGAGGGTCCATTGATAGCCCACCAGCCTGAGGATAGGAGACAGGGCAGTCTTTGAGGTGGACAGGGGTGGACACTGGATGAGCGTCCACTGATACCCCACCAGCCTAAGGATAGAACACAGGGCAGTCTTTGATGTGGGCAGGGGTAGACACTGGATGAGGGACTAATGATACCTCAACCCTGAGGATAGAACACAGGGCAGTCTTTGATGTGGGCAGGGGTAGACACTGGATGAGGGACTAATGATACCTCGACCCTGAGGATAGGACACAGGGCAGTCTTTGAGGTGGACAGTGGTAGACACTGGATGAGGTTTCACTACACCCCACCAGCCTGAGGATAGGACACAGGGCAGTCTTTAAGGTGGACAGGGGTGGACACTGGATGAGGGTCCACCGATGTCCCACCAGCCTGAGGATAGGACACAGGGCAGTCTTTGAGGTGGACAAGGATAAACACTGGATCAGGGTCCATTGATACCCCACCAGCCTGAGGATAGGACACAGGGCAGTCTTTGAGGTGGACAGGGGTAGACACTGGGTGAGGGTTCACTACACCCCACCAGCCTGAGGATAGGACACAGGGCAGTCTTTGAGGTGGACAAGGATAAACACTGGATCAGGATCCATTGATAGCCCACCAGCCTGAGGATAGGACACAGGGCAGTCTTTGAGGTGGACAGGGGTAGACACTGGATGAGGGTTCACTACACCCCACCAGCCTGAGGAGAGGGCACAGGGCAGTCTTTAAGGTGGACAGGGGTGGACACTGGATGAGGGTCCACTGATGCCCCACCAGCCTGAGGATAGGACACAGGGCAGTCTTTGAGCTGGACAGGGGTAGACACTGGATGGTCTCCACCTGATGTTCGTCTGGGCTGGTGCAGGATGATCCAACCTGGACACTTGGAAATTTGACACGATCTTGCACAGCTGGGCCTGACGTGGATGGTCTTTTAGTCCAGCTCCCAAAGTTATTGCAGCAGTTCCTGTAAAAGGGTTAAATGTGTGGACACGGTCTGTGGTGGTGAGGAGGAGACCATCGACACATTGCAGCAAGCAGGAAGACTGTGAAAAGCTCATAAGGGCCCGGCCGTACGTTAGTGGGAAATAGTGGAGTTATCATGGATCCCCTTGTGACAGTCATTTCCGGGGTACCTCTGGTCCTCAGAAGTGAATGAGAATTTAAATTGTCCCTCGAGCTTTACTGGGATACTCCAATAACGATTAGAGATATCCAGGGTGGTGAAGACAGCCCTGCTGCTGGGAATCAGGGAGAGTAGGATAGGTGTCTTTCAGACATCCGGGATCACACAGGGATGACTGAGTTGAGTTTGTGATGGTCAACAGTCAGTCACCAGCTGCCATGCGATTTTCTAACCGGCCAAATCGGGCAGTTAGTAATGAATGTGTCTTTGTGAACTACACCCTGGTATAACAATGACCTGATAGTGTCTGGAATATATGATATAATCTCAGCTCGGTATGAATACTGCTTCATGGATCATGCAATGGTCAGTTAATTTCTTCCGGTCTGCTCATGTTTCCACAGTCATCTTTATGGGTTGTGAATACACTCAGCACCGACTCGAGAATCGCCTGCAGCTCAGGGTCATCAGAGGTGTCTGGTACCCACTCCTCTGATATTTTAATCATGAATATTGAAGGTGCACTGGACACCAGAGCAGGGGTATGGTTTAATGTTCTACAGTATGCAAATATAGGGATAATCAATTACTGCTGATAACCTTTGAGCACATTACTGCCCAGTAGTCCATGTCCATTTTGTAGGATCATATAAAAGGGAGGCAGGACTTTGACATGAACTCTGTTGCCACTCCTACACCACTGTAACATCTGATCTCGGGTCACAGATTAAGCAAAAGGAGGTCGAAGGGTCACAAGCAATTTATTGCAGGGAAACCATTGGAAAAAAATCGGAGGGACCGGATTAATCTCCACGTCGAGAGGCAGGGATTAATCAGGGATAGTCAGTATAGCTTTGTCAAGGGGAGTTCGTGTCTAACTAAATTGATTTGATTATTTTCGAGGCGGTGACTAGGGGTGTAAATAAGGGTAAAGCAGTAGTCTACAAGGACTTCAGTAAGGCATTTGATAGTGTCTCGCATGGGAGATGTGTTAAGAAGGTAAGAGCCCATGGGATCCAGGGCAATTTGGCAAATTGGATCCAAAATTGGCTGAGCGGCAGGAGGCAGAGGGTGATGGTCAAGGGCTGTTTTTGCGAGTGGAAGCCTGTGACCAGTGGTGTACTGCAGGGATCGGTGCTGGGACCCTTGCTGTTTGTAGTGTACATTAATGATTTAGACGTGGATATCGGAGGTCAGATCAGTAAGTTCGCAGCTGACACGAAAATTGATTGTTTTGTAAATAGTGAGGAGGAAAGCCTGAGATTACAGGACCTTGTTGTACTTGTCCATTGATCACTGAAGGCAGCAGCACAGGTAGACAATGTGGTCAGGAAGACGTATGGGACTCCTGCCTTTATTAGCCGAGGCATAGAATATAAGAGCAGGGAGGTTATGATGGAATAGTATTAAACTCCAGTTCGGCCACAACTGGAGTACTGTGTATAGTTCTGGTTGCCACACTATAGGAAGGATGTGATGGCAATGGAGAGGGTGCAGAATAGATTCGCCAGGATGTTGCCTGGGCTGGAGCATTTCAGCTATGAAGAGCGACAGGAAAGGCTAGGGTTGTTTTCCTCAGAGCAGAGAAGGATGAAGGGTGTCATGATTGTGGGATACAAAATTGTGAGGGGCATTGATAGGTTAGATATGAAGAATCTACTTTCCCTTAGCGGAGGGGTCAATAACCAGGGGGAGTTGATTTAAGGTAAGGGGCTGGAGATTTACAAGGGATTTGAGGAAAATAATTTTCTCCCAGAGGGTGGTTGGAATCTGGAAGGCACTGCCTTAAGAAAGGGTCGGAGCAGGAACACTCACAACATTTCAGAAGTATTTAGATGAGCACTTGAAACGCCATGGCATACAAGGCTACAGGCCAAGTGCTGGGAACTGAGATTAGAATAGTTTGGAGCTTGATGGCTGGCACAGACAGAATGGGCTGAAGGTCCTGTTTCTGTGCTGTATATCTCTATAATTCTGTGACTCTTTGAGGAGCAACAGTTCAAATAGAGCATAACATAAGAAGAGACATAGTGTACATACAACCTGTGGCAGGTGAGAATGGCTTTCAGCTATGGATCAGATGTTAGAAGCTATTATTAAAGACGTTATAGCAGTGCATGTAGAAAAAATCAAGGTGATCAGGAGAGACAACATGGTTTTGTGAAAGAGAAATCATGTTTAACCAATATATTGGAGTTCTTTGAAGAAGTAACATGTACTGTGGATAAAGGGGAACTGGTGGATCTACAGTACTTAGATTTCCAGAAGGCATTTCATAACGTGCCACATCAAACGTCATTGTGGAAAATAAAAGCTCATCATTTAGGGGGTAACATAATTGGCATGGATAGAGGATTGGCTAGCTAACAGGAAACAGAGTAGGCATAAAGGGGAAATTTTCTGGCTGGCAAGCTGCGACGATTGGTGTGCTACCGCGATCAGTGCTGGGGTCTCAACTTTTTACAATTGATATAAATGATTTTGATGAATGGACCGAAGGTATGCTTGCCAAATTTGCTAATGTCTCCAAGATTGGTAAGAAGGTAAGTGCTGAAGAGGACATAAGGAGGCTACAAAGGGATATAGATAGGCTAAATGAGTGGTCAAAGAACTGGCAAATGGAGTATAATGTGGGAAAAGGTCAAACTGTCCATTTTGGCTGGAAGACTTCACTGTTACCTCGAGACTTGGTCTGTGCATGTCCACTGTCCGCCTGTGTTATACACTCTCAGCTGAACATACATTCAGCAGCACCAGGAAGCCCCTCTAGTGTTATTTAAAAGGACCGGGCATCCAACTTACAGGTGAAGGGCTTTCGACTTGCTTCTGCTATTGTAAAGTTAGTGGAGGTGCTGTGGATGGTTTTCTGGAGGTGGTGTTGTCAGCTGCTGCAGGCATTCACGGAGGACAGAGGATTTGGTGACCCAACTCTGGACGATGTATGTGGACTGTAGTTACAGTGTCTCTGGGTCCGTAACATGACCAACAAATGGAGCAGAGGCTGAATAGAGGGGAAGCTCTGCAAAGAACAGGGGGAGGGGGCTCTGCCCTACCCAAATCGGGTTTTCCAAGAGCAAAACGAGCAATGGTCCTAATACCGAGCCCTGGGGAACACCACTGTATACTCACATCGATTCTGAACAACAACCTTTCACCACTTCTCTCTGTTTACTGTTCATTAGCAAATGTGAAATCCACACTGTCACTGTCCCTTTAATCCATGGGGTTCAGCTTTTCTAACCTGTCTGTTGAATGTCACTTGATCAAACACCTTTTGACAGATCATATATATAACTTCAATCACACCACCCTCATCAACTCTCTCCATTGTTTCACGAAATAACTACACCAAGTTTACCTCACCACCACCTCTCTCCACTCCTCCATTGTTGTTAAATTATCAGACTGCTTATCCGTCATCCAGTGCTGGATGAGCAGAAATTTCCTCCAATTAAATATTGGGAAGACTGAAGCCATTGTTTTCACGCCCCACTCCAACTCTGTTCCCTTGCTATTGATTCCATCCCTCTCCCTGTATCAGTCGAAGATTCAGACAATTTGTTTTGCAGCCTTGGTGTCACATTTGATCACAAAATGAGCTTTAACCTCATTTTCAGGATATCATTACAACCGCCTATTTCCACCTCAGTTAGAGCGCCGACTTCACCCCTGTCTCAGCCTATCTACTGCTGAAACTCATTAATGCTTTCTTTACCCCGAGACATGACTACTCCAACACACTCCTCTCTGATTTCCCGCCTGCTGCTCTCTGCTAACTTAATGTCCTCCAGAACTCTGTTGCCATGTCCGAAATCGTGCCAAGTCCGGTGCACATGTCACTGACCGACTTTGACTCCTGATCAAGTATTGTCTTTATTTAAATTCTCAACTTATTTTTCTTCCATGACCTCGCCCCCATCCTGTATCTGTAAGATCCGTCCCCACAACCCTTCAATATATCTGTGCTCCTCTAATTCCAGCCTCTTGTGCATCCCTGATATTAACTGTTCCACCATTGGTGACCACACCTTCAGTTGCCTAGGCTCCAAGCTCTCGAATACCCTCCTTGTACCTCTCCACCTCTCCATCCCGCCACCTCTCCACCACCCTTTCCTCATTTAAGACACCCATTAAAACCTATCTCTTTAACCACGCTTTTGGTCCTCTGACCTAATAATTTCTTATATCTCTCCGTATCATGTTTTGTTTTATTATGAAGCATCTTGGGATGTTTTATTACATTAAAGGCACTATATAAAATACCTTGTTGTTGTTGTCGTTTGCCAGATATGATTTGGAATTCGCATTTGCATGCTGCTTCTCAGTTATTATCCCTTTTTGAGCAGGGCATACTTATCTCCTGGTTGTGACCTTTAGAAATTTCCAAACACCGACATTAGATTGACTGGTCAGTAAATACAGGTTTTACCCCATCTCTCCTTTTTTAAACATGCTGCAACATGTACAACCCTCCAGTCCTCTGTTATCACTCCCATATCCAAGGAGGATCAGAAGACTCTGTCCAGGGCCTATGCTACTTCCACATTTCCTTTCCTCAGTAACCCTCATACATCCCATACAGATCGAGTAAATGTTCTACTTTTTTGAGGTACAAAAAGTGTTGGATGGGAAGTGGTTAACAGAACCTGTTTGTTCAGTGACTGTCGTTAATGACAGTTTCCATGGACCCTAATTGTGTCACTGGAGGTTTTCCATCTTCTATTAATAAGTGATTCCTTTCAAGGTTTAATACCATTGCACCAGTGGATTATCAGCTTCACCACTTACAGGCATCAGCAGCACCAGAGAGAGGGAGAGGATAGATCAGAACCTGAGAACAATAGATTGGAATGTTACAACAATGGGTCAGAATCTGAGAACAGTGGAATGGAATGTTACAAAAGTGGGCAGAGGATTATCATGGCCTCTTTACATACTTTCTACGTATGATTCGCTGTCTTTAACATCCCAGATCTATTACACACTGTTGATTATACAACACATTTACTATCCCATCCTTGCTATTGTTGGTGTCCCTGGTAAGTTTGTCAATTTTACAAACCATTGTTAACTGCGTTACTGTTACTGGAATTTACTCTGCCCTCCTTACTGCTGCTGTTATTCCTGGTGAATCTCTGTCGCCAGCTTTTAGCTCAACAATCATTGCTCATGATATTATAGTTCTCGTAATTTATTCTCATCTTTCCTGTTGTACTGCCCTGCGAAGTCTTTATTTCCACATATAAGATCTGTAAACCCTGATTCACTGAAATACTGTTCAAGTAATTCTGTTTTTTTTCTCTGAAGCCCGAAGCCAATGTTATTGGTCTCCATAAGAAATTGTGTCCCATATCTGTGAACGACATACTCCAAGTCCAATGTTTGAGGCTGAACCAGACTGTTTGCTACCTCTGTGTTCTATCTAAACCTGAGCTGTGTTCATCTCCATATTCTCCCCATCACAAACCCTGTCGACTACCACCTCTGTAATAACACCCATCTTCAGCTCTGCCTCAGCCCATCTGCTGCATAAACCCTCATCTGTGCCTTTGTTAAATCCACACTTGACTATTGCATTTCTATCCTGGTCATCCTCCCAGTTATGAACCCCCCATAAATCACAGACCATCCATAACTCTGCAGCCTGTATCCTAACTCTCACCAAATCCTGATCACCCATCACCCCTGTGCTCACTGATCTACAACGGCTCCCAGTCTGGCAGCACCTTCACTTTAATATTCCCATTCTTCTGTTAGAATCCCTCCATAGCCTCACCCCTCCAATTAGTCCAATTCCCCTCTTCATTCCTATTCCATTTCCAGGTCCCCCTTTAAAGTGAATTTCATTCCCTCTCTATCTCACCCTGGTGTTGATTTTCGGCTCTGTAGCACCACTGTTGCCCACACAATGGAAGTCTGAATCCACAAAAGGGTGTGAGATGAGCTAAAGGCACTTCTGGTGTGGCCTGCACACTGCTTCGTGCTGTGCCCGGGTGTACATTGTGTGTACGAGTAGCATGAGGAGTTGTGGAATGTCACATCAAACTTCTATTCCAGCAGCTTTGATGTACATCTTTGAAACGTGGACTGTGCATGTTAACTGACCGCCTGTGTTGGTCACTTTCAGCTAAACATACATTCAGCAACACGAGGAACCTCATCTAATGCCATTGAAAATTTATAGGCAGTTAACCTACAGGTGAAGGGCTTTTGACTTCCTTCAGCTATTGTAAAGTTAGTGGAGGTGCTGTGGATGGTTTTCTGGAGGTTGTGTTGTGAGCTGTGCAGACATTCAGGGACGACAGAGGATTTGATAACCCAACACTGGACGAGGTATGGGGACTGTAGTTACAGTGTCTCTGTGTCTGTAACATGACAAACAAATGGAGCAGAGGCTGCAGAGAGGGGAAGCTCTGTAAAGTGGGAGGAGGTGGGGGCTCTGCCCTACATACCTCTTGTTTTCCAACAGCAAAAACAGCAGTGGTCCTAATGCCGAGCCCTGGGGAACACCACTGCATACTCACATCGAGTCTGAACAACAACCTTTCACCACTTCTCTCTGTTTACTGTTCCATAGTCAATGTTATATCCACACTGTCACTGTCCCTTTAATCCATGGGGTTCAGTTTTCCTAACCTGTCTATTGAATGTCACTTGATCAAACACCTTTTGAAAGTCCATATATATAACTTCAATCACACCAGCCTCATCAACCCTCTCCATTGTTTTATCAAAGAACGCCATCATGTTTACCTCACCACCACCTCTCTCCACTCCTCCACTGTTGTTAAATTATCAGACTGCTTATCCGAAATCCAGTTCTGGATGAGCAGAAATTTCCTCCAATTAAATATTGGGAAGACGGAAGTCATTGTTTTCACTCCCCACTCCAACTCTGTTCCTTGCTCTTGATTCCATCCCTCTCCTTGGTAACTCTCTGAGATTGAGGCAGTCTGTTTCAAACCTCGGTGTCACATTTGGGACAACATTAATAGGCACACGCACAAATGTGGGATAATTATGGAAGACCAGCACGGATTTGTTAAGGGAAAATGGTGTTTTACTAACTTGCTGGAGTTTCTGAAGAGGTGAAATGGAAGATTGATGACGGCAATGCTGTTGATCTGGTGTAAATGGAATTCCAAAAGGCATTTGATAAAGTGTCACACAACAGACTTGTGAGCAAAGTTGTCACTCGTCGAATAAAAAGGACAGTACCAACATGAAACTAAATTGGTTGAGTGACAGGAAACAGAGTGTCGTGATTATTGGATGCTTTTCGGGCTGGAGAAAGGTTTGTAGTAGAATCAAACAAAATACTGCAGATGCTGGAAATGTGAAATTAAAACAGAAAGTGATGGAAATACTCAGCACGTCTGGCAGCATCTGTGGAGAGAGAAGAAGTGTTAATGTTCCAGGTGTGAGATCTTTCATCAGACGTGGCAAAGGTTAGAAATGTAATAGGTTTTAAGCAAAGAAAGTAGAGGTATTGGGGAAAACACAAGGACAGAAATGTGAAAAGTAGAGCTGGAGGGGCGGGTGGAGGGTGTTGAAATAAGAAGCGACTGGAAGCTCGGTGTCATGCTTTTGGACTGAATGGAGGTGCTGCACAATGTGGACACCCAATCTGCCTTTTACCTGAGGCGGTGTTCCAGTGAACATCAACGTCAGCTCGAGGAACAGCATGTCATTGTCCGATTAGGCATTCTACAGACTTCCAGACTGAACATTGAGTTCAATAATTTCAGATCAAGACTGGTTCTTTTAATTATTTTGCTTTATCATTTTTTTTGCCATTTCCTGGCCTTAAACATGATTTTTTTATGTTGCTGCTTTTGGCTAGGGCTGTTCATTATTTTGTCATTCAACACCCTCTCTGCACTAACGTTTTGTCTTTCACCACACCACAAGCACACTCTCTTTGCCTTTGCCCCATGACCTCCTTGTCAGTTAATCTCTCTGACCCTCTGTCTTATCAACACCTCTTTTTTCTCTTTTGCCCCAACCTTGCTTTATTTCCTTACCTTTGTCAATTCTGATGAAAGGTCACAGGCCTGAAACGTTAACTCTGCTTCACTCTCCACAGATGCTTCCAGACCTGCTGAGTCTTTTCAGCACTTCTTGTTTTCATTTAAGACTTGTAGTGGAGTTCCCCAGGGATCAATGCTGGGATCGTTTCTCTTCCTGACAAATATTAATGACATAGACCTTGGTGCACAGGGCACAATTTCAAAGTTTGCAGATGATTCAAAACTTGGAAGCATTGTGAACTGTGAGGAGGATAGTGTAGAAATTCAAACGGACATAGACAAGTTGGTGGAATGGACAGACAGGTGGCAGATGAAGTTCAATGTGGAGAAATGTGATGTGATTCATTTCGGTAGGAAGAACATGGAGAGGCCATATAGAATAAATGGTACAACTCTGAACGGTGTGCAGGAGCAGAAGGACCTGGGTGTATATGTGCATAGGTCATTGAAGGTGGTTGGACAGGTTGAGAGAGAGCGGTTAATAAACCAGACAGTATCCTGGGCTTTATTAACAGCAGTATGGAATACAAAAGCAAAGAGGTTATTTTGAACTTGTATGAGACACTAGTTCTGCCTCAGTTGCAGTATTCTGTCTAGTTCTTGGCACCACACTTCAGGTAACGTGAAGACATTGGAGAGTGTGAAAAAACATTCACAAGAATGGTTCCAGAGATGAAGAATATCAGTTATGAAGAGAGACTGGAGAACTGGGAACATTTTCCTTAGAGAAGAGAAGGCTGAGAGGAAAAAAAGGTATTCAAAATGTTGATGTGTCTGGACAGAGTGGATAGAGTAAAACTGTTCCCACTCCTGAAAGGTTTTGAAACGAGAGGGCAAAGAATTAAAGTAATTGGTAAAAGAAGCAGATGTTGACATGAGGAAAACTTTTTCACACAGCGAGTGCTTAAGATCTGGAATGTGATGCCTGAGAGTGTGGTGGAGGCAGATTCAATCGAGGTAAACAGGAGGAAATTGGATAGCTGTCTGAAAATGAAGTTTGTGCAGAGTTACAGGGAGAAGACAGGGAAGCGGTACTAGATGAATTGCTCTTTTGGACAGCCAGTGCAGACACGATGGACAGAATGGCCGCCTGTAACAATTCTGTGATTCTGTGACAGTTGACCACAAAATGAGCTTCCACCGTTATATTCGTGCCATCACTATCACCACCTATTTCCACTTCAATAACATCGCCTGACTTCACCCCATCTTAACTCATCCGCTGCTGAAGCTCTCAGTCATGCTTTCATTACCTGTAGCCTGGACTATTCGAACTCATTCTCCCACATTCTACCATCTGTAAACTTGAGGTCATCTAAAACTCTGCTGCCTGTGCCTTAAGTCACAGCAAGTCTCATTTCCCAATCACTGACCGACATCAGCTCGCAGTCAAGCAATGTCTTGATTTTAAAATTCTCATTCTTGTTTTCCAATCCCTCCATTGCCTCACCCCTCACTAACTCTTTAATCCCCTCCAGCCCCACAAACCTCTGAGATATCTCTGCTCCTCTAATTCTGGCCTCTTGTGCATCCCTGATTTTAATTACTCCACCTTCAGTTGCCTCGGCCCAAAGCTCTGGAATACGCTCCCTTCACAGCTCCATCTCTCCATCTCTCCACCTCGCTTTTATCCTTGAAGACACTCCTTTAAAACTTGCCTCTTTGATCAAACATTTGGTCACCTAACCTTGGTGATTCAGTGTTATACTTTGTTTCATAATGCTGCTGTGAAGTACCTTGGGATAAGTTCTTGCTGAACTTTGCCAGACATGAATTGTCATTAGCATATCCATGTGGCTTGAAATTTATTATGCTATGCTTTTCCAAGCAAATAATATTTCTGTCCTGAGTTGTGAAATTTCACCACCACTGACGTCAGATTGACTGGACAGTACAGGGTTTACCACATCCCTCCTTTTTGTAAACTAGGTGTATAATTTGCAGCCCTCAAGTGCTCTGTCATCACTCCTATATCCAAAGAGAATTGGCAGATTCTGTGCAGTACTTCTTCCATTTGCACCATTCCTTCTCTCACCAACCCTCAGAATTCCCATCCAGACCGGGTGAATGTTCTACTTTATTGTGATACAAAAATTGTTGGATTGAAAGGGGTTAACTGAACCTGTTTGTTCAGTGACTGCAATTAATGTCAGTCTCCATGGACCCTAATTGTGTTACTGGAATATTTCCCTCTTCTATTAATAAGGGGCTGCATTCAATGTGTTATCACATAGTGTCGGTGGAAGTTTCACATCACTCCCGTCACTAACAGGGATCAGCGGCTCCGGAGAGAGGGAGAGGAAAGATCAGAATCAGAGTACAATAGATTGGAATGTTACAACAATGAGCAGGAGTTTCATCTGGGAGTTTAACTTTCTTTCTGCAGATTATGATCAGTTCTCATTAAACAGTCGGATCTATTCCGCACTGAGGAATATTCAATACATTTACTACCCCTTCCTGGCTATTATTGATGTCCCTAGTAAGTCTCTGTATCTAGCTATTAATTCTATAAACCATGTTTAACTGCATTACCATTCTTGTCATTTCCGCTGCCCTCCTTGCTGCTGTTGTTATTCCTGGCAAATTTCTGTCCCCAGATATTAGCTCTATAAACCATTGCTATGTGCATTAGAGTGCTTGTAATTTACTCTCCCAACTTTGCTGTCTCTGGTAAGTCTCTATTTCCTGCTATGAGATCTGTAAAATTTGTTTCACTGAAATAATGTTCTTGCTATTTAAATTTGGGAAGAGTGTAGTTGTCACTGGTCTCCATAAGAAATTCGATCCACTATCCATGAACCACGATCTCCTCATAGCTAAATATCTGAGGCTGAACCAGACAGTTTGCAACCTCTGTGTTCTATTTAAATCTGAGCTGAGTTCATCTCCATATTCTCACCAACCCTGCCTACTATCACCTCTGTACTAACACACATCTCCACCTCTGCCTCAGCCTATCTGCTGCAGAAACATTCATCTGTGCCTTTGTTAAATTCACACTTGACTATTCCAATTCTATCCTGGTCACACTCCCATTTATAAACCTCCATAAACCACAGCCCATCCAGAACTCTGCTGCCTGTATTCTAACTCACACCAATCCCGATCACCCATCACCCTTGTGCTCACTGATTTACATTGACTCCCAGTCTGGCAGCACCTTAATTTTATTATTCTCATTCATGTGTTTGAATCCCTCCATGGTCTCACCCCTCCAGTTAGTCCCATTCCCCTGACAGTTCCCATATTCCTTTTGACCTTCTAGTATTTTCTTCAATTAGCTTTAAAAATAAACTTCACCCCCTCTTTATTCTACCACTGACCACGGTTTTCAGCTCCACAGCGCCACAGGGCCCAACGTCATGGACGCTTGGATCCATAAAAAGGTATGAGCTGAGCTGCCGGTCACTTCCAGTGCTCCATGCCAGACAGGGATTTAGTGCTGGACAGGGATTTAGTGCTGGACAGGGATTTAGCCCTGGTTTATCAAGCATGTGCTGGTAGTGTGAGGAAGGGTCTGAATATGGTGCCAATCAGCCATTCCAGCAGCTTTGATGTGTGACTTTGAAACTTGGCCTGTGCACGTCCACTGACCACCTGTGTTAGTCACTCTCAGCTGAACATATATTCAGCAGCACGAGGAGCCCCTCTAGTGTTATTTAAAAGGACCAGACATCCAACTTACAGGTGAGGGGCTTTTGAATTACTTTTGCTATTGTAAAGTTAGTGGAGGTGCTGTGGATGATTTTCTGGAGGTTGTGTTGTGAGCTGCTGCAGACATTCAGGGAGGACAGAGGATGTGGTGACCCAAGACTGGACGAGGTATGAGAGCACTTTTCCTACCTTACCTGCCCCAGGAGCAGTGTGTGAGGTGACTCTGATTCAAAAAGGAGTTAGTCACAGAGCTGTGTCACCTCCTGCAACACATGGAACCTCACACCAGAGTGATGACGGAGCTGTCAGTGGACAGATCGCAGTTTCATTGAAACTCTATGTATTTGGATATTTCCAGGCAGGAGCAGGAGACATATCCAGTATTGAGTAGTAGAGGTTGATGGAGTTCAGAAGAGTGAGGGAGGGATCTCATAGAAACCTGCAGAATTTTAATCAGTCTGGACAGACTAGATGCAGGAAGGATGTTCCCGATGTTGGGGTGTCCAGAACCAGGGGCAACAGTCTAAGGATAAGGGGTAAACCTTTCAGGACTGAGATGAGGAGAAATTTCTTAACTCAGAGTGTGGTGAGCCTGTGGAATTCGCTACCACAGGGAGCAGGTGAGGCCAAAACATTGTATGTTTTTAAGAAGGAGTTAGATATAGCTTTTGGTTCTAAAGGGATCAAAGGATATGGGGGGAAAGATTACTGAGTTGGATGATCAGCGATGATCATAACGAATGGTGCAGCAGGCTCGAAGGACCGAATGGCCTACTTCTGCTCCTATTTTCTATGTTTCTATGTTTCCCTGCTTTTGTATCCTTGCCTCCAAGATCTGATATGTTTTGCTAAACACTCTCCTAATATGTCCTGCCACCTGCAATGATAAATGCATATGGAGCCCCAGGTCCCTCTGCTCCTGCACAATGTTCAGAACTGTGTCATTAAGTCTATATTGCCTTCCTATTCCTTCTGGCATAAGGCATCACCTCACACTCCTCTGTACTAAATTCCACCTGCCATTTCTCTGTTAATTCTGCTGGATTGTCGATATCCTGTTGCAAGCAGTTTGTCTCATCCTCAGTGTTTGCCACGCGTCCAAGTTCGGTGTCATTGGCAAGCCTTGAAATTCTGCTCTGTATTCCAAGATCCAAGTCATTTATATATAGCAAAAAAAAAGTGGTCCTAGCACTGACCCTTGGGGAACATCACTGCCTACCATCCTCCAGTCTGAAAAACTACCATTTAACACTACTCACCCTTTTCTTTCCATCAATCAATATTTGATCCAATTGGATGCTAATCCATGTGATTCAATTTTGTTATCCAACATTTTAGAACATAGAACATAGAACAGTACAGCACAGTACAGGCCCTTCGCCCCACGATGTAGTGCCGAACCTTTAACCTACTCTCCGATCAAACTACCTACACACCCTTCATTCTACTATCATCCATGTACCTATCCAAGAGTCGCTTAAATGTCCCTAATGTATCTGCTTCTAGTACCGCCGCTGGCAGTGCGTTCCATGCACCCACCACTCTCAGTGCAAAGAACCTACCACTGACATCTCCCCGAAACCTTCCTCCAATCATCTTAAAATTATGCCCCCTGGTGATAGCCCTTTCTGCCCTGGGAAAATGTCTCTGGCTTTCCAATCTATCTATGCCTCTCATCATCTTGTACCCTCTGCCAAGTTACCTCTCATCCTTCTTCGTTCCAATGAGAAAAGACCTCGCTCCCTCAATCTTTCTTCGTAGGACATGCCCTCCAGTCCAGTCGGCATCCTGGTAAATCTCCTCTGCACCCTCTCTAAAGCTTCCACATCCTTTTGTGTGGTACTTCATCAAACGCTTTCTTAAAATCCATGTAGACCATCCACCACATTCTTTTCATCAACCTGCTCTGTTACTTCATCAAAATAAATTCAATTAGTTCATGAAAGCATGATCTGCTTTTTAAAATCCGTGCAGACAACCCTTAATTAACTCAAATATCTCCTAGTGTGTTTTGATTTTTTTCCCGCTGATTTAGTTTCTAAAACCTTCCTCACCACTGATGTTAAACTAACTGACCAGTAATTGCGAGGCCTGTGTGTTGTCCATTCCCATTGATAATTCTGGGAGGTGAGGGTGACCATCTATGTCATCGTTTTTTTGCTCAGCAGGGGGAAGCAGAATGAGAGATCCCGTGGCTTTGTCAGGATAGCGGGAATCCTGATGGTGGAGGTGTCTCTGCGGGGGCCCCATGTCAATGGGGAGAAGTACAGGAACTGAAAGAACTCTCACTCCATTAATGTACAGTTGGTGTGTGAGCATGCCCAGTACATCATGTTGGTGAATGTTCACTACCCTGTCAGCAGCCACCATACCTTCATTCTGAAGCAGTCAGCCATTCTCAACACTTAGGGCCTCCATACAGAACCAGAATGTGGCTCCTCGGAGGCAAAGAAAAAAACCGTCTCGACGCAGCTCATGTTTCTACATCCCCAAACCACCTACCACCGCCACCCAACCTCCCACAATTAACATGTGTATAATGTGAGCAATGGAGTCACCAGGAACATGGTGGGACAGACCATTGGTGTGATGAAGCAATGCTTCCAATGTCTGAACCGCACGGGGAGAGTCCTCCAGTACACACTGGAGCAGGTGTCCAAGTTCATGGTGTTCTGCTGCACCCTTCATATCATCACCATCATGAGGACACAGGCATTGGCACCAGGAATCCGGAGGACACCTCAGGAGGAGGAGGAGGACGCAGGGAGGATATTTCCTGGACGCCTTCGAACGAGACAAGCTGTCGGAGAGTCCCTGCTAAGATTTTGTTTCCCATAGGACAACTTCCCTTTCCCACCATGGATCCCCCAATCTCCACCATTTCACCCATCTGAGACGCCCCATCACAGTGTTCCCTTGGTCACCATCCTGTAATAAAAACCACCAACATAAACCTTTTCAGTAACATCTTTATCCAACAACACATCCAATTATACAAAAGTAAAATGGAACTATTCACCCTTGTATATTCCCTTAGTCTCTGTCTTGTGCGTTCCCTCGATTTGCCTCGTGCTCCCCAGTGTTTCCCTAGTGACTGCAGCATGGCTGGTGGAAGACTGCTGACTTTCATTCGGGGAGACTGCAGATGACCTTGCAGGATGTCCTCGAGCAGCTCTGGGCCTTGAGGGCTTCGATTCAAACTGTACCACCTCGACGTAGGCAGCAGCCCAGTAATGTTCTGATCTGAGTCCTGTGTATTATAACACGTTTGTGACCTCGCTGTCCGGGAGCTGCCACATGCACTATCCTTTCCCCCTGCCCTGGCTGCAGTTCGTGCGTGTTCGATGAATCAGCATGTGCAGATTCCGACTCTATACCAGCCTCTAAGGCACACACAGTGGAAGTATTTGAGCTGGAGGCTGTCAGTATCAGACTAAGTGATGGGGCTTCACCATCAGTCCTGTGCTGATGCTCTCTCTCTCTGTCTCCTGGAGCTGCTGTGACTGGGAAGCTGGCAGTTTTGGGGTACCATTGGGAAGTGTAAAATCAGAAGGGTCGTATTGGGATGAGAGATTGTGGGTGGGTTGGAAAGCAGGAGGTCCATGATCCCACCATCTCCAGCTTGTACATCATCCCAGACAGCAGGATGCGGGGGGAGGTGGGAGTTAAGAAGGGGCATAAGGCAGGAACATAGCATCATCCTGAATGCTCTCGGCGATGCCGGATGCCAGGGGCTCTGTCACAGCCGGTCCCATGATGTGAAGAACCATCTACTCCCTCAGGCTCAGGGGATGAAGGTATGCCTGGTCACTCGCCGGTTCACTTGCTGCTCCCTGTGATTATGGGTCACCTTGTCCTGCAAGAAAGAAGGCAGAATATTAATGATTGTTTTACACTGTGTTTTGATGATGTGCCTGCCATAGCTGAATAGCTGGAGGTAATTGGAGGCAGTGAGAGGTGGGTGTGAGGCTGCTATCAGTACAAGGTGTGTGAGGGTGAGGTGGAGTATGTGAATGTTAGGTGTGAGTCCTGAGTGTTAGGGACTGCTGATGGGTGAGTGATGGGGGTGTGGTGCATTGAGCAGTGTGAGAGGTTGGTGATGTTGGGGGTAGGAGATGCCATTTGGAGATTAATTCAATGACATTGACCACCCGTATGAGCTCATTAAACTTCTTCTGGCTCTGCTGCCAGAGTCTCGTGGCGAGAATTCTTGCATTGACCTCCCTGGCCACCTTCACCGATTCCCTTCGGAGGACGTTCCTTGGGAGTCTCCACCCCACCACACGGAAACAGAGCCTCTCTCCTCCTGTCACCCTTCGTAACTAAGACATCCATCCCCACATCCATGAACCGCAGAACCCTCTGTTGCAGTGTGCTATTTACCTTGTCTCCAATTGCAGAATTCACAGTGAGCAGCAGCAGCCTCCAGTGAATCAGTGCATCTTCTCATTAAGAGGGACAGACTGCGTTTAAAAGCTGAACCTGGCTGAAACATGTGTCAGCCTCACACACCTTTAGGGCCCTGTTAAGCATCCAGACAGACAGCAGCGCGGTTTAAACGGGGTGGCACGTAGAATTCATGGAAATGAGGAGGCAGCAGGAAGTGTGTTTGTCACCTGCCTCAACAGGAACGGGCACGGGCAGATCATTATCCCTCTGCCCAAAAACACGACGTACTCTCTATTTCTATTTGCTGTTCTCTCTTTCAAACTTTCTCACACTCTGTCTTTCTCTCTCTCTTCACTCACTTTCTCTTGCTCAAAAAATAAGAAATTGATGCAGCACAGAAGAAGGCTATTCGGCCCTTTGTGTCAGTGCTGTCTCTTCGAAAGAGCCATATAATTAGTTCTTCTTTCCTCCTCTTTCCCCAGACTCCTGTTTTTCTTTCCCTTTTCAAGTATTTGCTAAATTGCCTTTTGAATGATATTATTGAATCTGCTTCCACCATGTTTTCAGCCAGTGAATTCCAGATCCCAACAACTCGCTGTGGAAGAAAATTCTCCTCATTTCACCTCTGGTTTTTTGTCAATTACCTTCAGTCTGTGTCTTCTTAATACTAAACTTCAGATTTTTGGATTTAGATATACAGCACTCGAACAGGCCCTTCGGCCCACCGAGTCTGTGCCGACCATTAACCACCCACTTATACTAATCCTACACTAATCCCATATTCCTATCACATCCTCACCTGTCCCTATATTCCCCTACCACCTACCTATACTAGGGGCAATTTATTTGGCCAATTTACCTATCAACCTGCAAGACTTTTGGCTGAGGGAGGAAACCCACAAACTCCACACAGGCAGTACCCATAATATGAGGCTGCAATGCTTACCACTGCGCCACTGTGCCGCCCCTGTTTCTGACACTGGAAACAGTTTCACATTGATTACCTTATCAAAACCCTTCATAATTTTGAATTTTATATCAAATCGCCCCTTACCTATCACTGCTCTAATTAGAACAATCCCAGCTTTTCGAATCTATCCACGTAACTGTATTCCCAGATCCCTGGTACCATTCTAGTAATTCACCTCTGTATCTTCACTACGTCCTTTACATCCTTACCAATGTGTGGTGATCAGAATTGGACACAATT
The DNA here is from genome assembly GCF_036365525.1 of Heterodontus francisci. NCBI lineage: Eukaryota > Metazoa > Chordata > Chondrichthyes > Heterodontiformes > Heterodontidae > Heterodontus > Heterodontus francisci. The sequence continues at coordinate 1,546,453 of NW_027142076.1, read as the reverse complement.
CTCCATCCGGGACCTAACCAATGATGTATAAATATCAGCATTTCCTCCTGAGTTTTATTACTCTGTGTCTCTCTCTAACACCAAGGACACTGCATGCTACTAACTAAGATCTGTGTGTTGACACCCTAGGTCTCTCTCATCATGCACTCACTCTATAATGGTACCATTTATTTTATATTTTTTTCTTCTCATACTTCCTACCCAAATGTCTCACTTCACATTTCAATGTGTTAAATTCCATCTGCCATGTTCCTGCCCATTTCATCAGTCAGTCTCTGTCCTCCTGAAGTCTGTTACTATCCTTCTCACTGTTTATTAACATTTCTGAGTTTCCTTCCATCTGAAAACTTGAACATTACCCCCTCTGTACACAAGCCCACTGCATTAGCATGCAACACCAGGGATCCCAACAGTCACCCTGGGGAACCCCACTGTGTACTTCGCTCCAGCTGAAAAACAGCCATTATTCCCTACTCTCTGATACCTGTCACCTAACTAATTTCTTGCATGCTGGGATTGAAAAAGAAAAAAAAGGACTTCCATTTATGTAGCGCCTTTCATGACTACTGCATGTTCCAAAGCGATTTACAATCAACGTATACTGATAATGCCGACTCACTCTTGTACTGTCGGAAACAGGGCAGCCAATTTTCGCACAGCAAGATCCCACAAGCAGCAATGTGATAATGACCAGATCTGTTTTTATGATGTTGCTTGATGGATAAATATTGTCCAGGCCACAGGGAATAAATCCCCTGATCTGCTGCGAAATAATCCCACAGGATCATTAGCATCCACCTAAGAGGGCAGATGGGGCCTTGGTTTAACGTTTCATTCGAAAGACTGCTCATCTGATAGCGCAATACTCCCTCAGTACTGTCGCTGCAGTGTTAGCCTTGATTCTTGTGAAAAAGTCATTTCATGACACTTGATCCTGGAAGCTTGTGACTGAAAGGGGAGAGAGCTACAAACTGTGACTCGGCTGACTTTGGCCCTTTAATCCCATGTGATTCTAATTGGGTCACACGGCTGTTATATAGTACTTTATCAAACACCTTTTGAAACGATAGGAAAATTGTAAAAGTACAGGCAGGAAAAGTCATAGAAACATATAATAGCATTGCATGGAAGGGGGTCATTTGGTCTATGAAGTCTGTGCTGGCTCTTTTGATGAGTTTCCAGTGAGTTCCACACCCTGTATCTTTCCCAGATCCTTGAACTTTTCCCCTTAATATCTAACCAAATCACTTTTTGAATCTACTTTTGAATCTGTATCCTTCAGCCTATCATACAATAATTTGCAAATCCGAAACAAAAATTGTATTACAATAATCCCCATGTCAACTCTGCTTCTTTTTTCCAATCACCATAAATCTATGTCCTCTGGTTAATGGCCCCTCATACATTAGAAACATTATATAATTTACATAAACCCTTCATGATGTTATATATCCCTATCTGATCACCTTGTAAATGTCCCTGCTCCAAGGAAAACAATCCCAGCTACATAACTGTAATCCCTCATCCCTGGAAAAGTTCCAGTAAAACTCTTCTGTCCCCTCTCCAAGGTTTCATGTCCTTCCTAAAGTGTGGTTCCCAGTATTGGACACAATACTCCAGATGGAGCCGGACTAGTCTTTTCTATAGAGTTAACACAATATCCTGGCCAGTCTACTCTGTGTCTCTATTAATCAAGCCGAGTAATCTATTTGCTTTGTGAACTGTTTGTTAACCTGTCCAGCTACTTTCAAAGATTGCATACAAACACCTCAGGTCTCTCTGTTACTCTCAATAGCTTTAAAGTTGTGCCATTCAGCTTGTATTATCCCTGGTCATTCATCTGCATGCAGCTCACCATCACCTTCTCAAGGGCAATTATGGATGGGCAATAAATGCTGGCCTAGTCAACGACACCCACATCCCATGAACGGATAATATATATCAAATCTTCCGACAATGTATCTCCTCACACATCTGCCATACCAATTAAATATTAGGAACACTGCAGCCGTTGTTTTCAAACCCCACGTCAAAAGTTTCCTAGCTACAGACTGGATCTCTCTCCTTGGCAACTGTCTGAAACTAAAGCAAACTGTTCACAACCTGGTTTCATAGTTGACGCTGCGACGAGCTTCCTGCTAAATATTACTAAAACAGCCTACTTACACTTCCGTATCATCACCCAACTTTGCCCCTCTCTCAGCTCTTCTGCTGATGAAACAGTCCCCCTTGCCTGTGTTACTTGTAGACTCGACTAGTCCAACACACTCCTGGCTGGTCTCCCACATTCTACCCTCCATAACCCTGAGGTGATCCAATGCACTGCTGCCCATGTCCTAACTCACACCAAGTCATGTTCACCCATTACCCCCTGGACTCACTGACCTACATTGGCTCCTGGTCAGCAACACGTCAATTTTAAAACTCTCAGCCTTCTTTTCAAATCCTTCATTATCTCACTCCTCCTTATCTCTGTAATCTCCTCCAGCCCGACAACCCTCCGAGATATCTGCACTCATCTATTTCTGGCCTCTTGAGCATCTCCGAGTTTAATTGCTCTACCATTGGTGGTCCTGCCTTCAGCTGCCGAGGCCCTACGCTCTGGAAGAGTAGAGCAGAACTTCCAGGGAGTAATTCCTGGAAGATAAATGTCAGTGAATTAAACACTAAAATAAAAGCAAAATATTGCGGATGCTGAACACTGGAAATACTCAGCAGGTCTGGCAGCATCTGTGCAGAGAGAAACAGAGTTAATGTTTCAGATCTGTGCCCCTTCATCAGAACTGGTAAACGTTAGAAATGTAACAGTCTTTGAGCAAGTGAAAGAGGGGAAGGGGGAAGAAGAACAAGAAGGAAGGACTGTGATGGGACAGAGAGGGGATAGATTAAATTACAGACTGTTACATTCCTAACGTTTACCAGTTCTGATGAAGGGTCAGAGACCGGAAACATTAACTCTGTTTCTCTCTACACAGATGCTGCCAGACCTGCTGAGTATTTCCAGCACTTTCTGGTCTCATCCCTAAGCTTTTGAATTCTCTCCCCAAACCCTAAATGCAATAAGCTGCACTGAGTCCAGTTTTAGGGAGTCCTGCTTGGACAGAGTACTAAATGCAGTAAAGTTAACGAGAGATTGAATTTTAAGTGATCTAAGAGTCGATCTCTTTCCAACAATTTGTTAATTTTACATTTAGCATTTCACTTAATTTTAAGCTGAATTTGTACTTTATTTCACAATCTGTTTGTGAGAATTGGACAGTTAATTGATGCTGATGGAAAAGGAAGGTCAGTGTCAGCTTGTATATAAAACTGACTTAATGACAGAAAACAGTGAGTTGCGGTAAATAGTTGTTATTCAAACTGGAGAAAAATAGACAGTTGTGTTCCCCAAGGGTTAGTGCTAGGAACACTGTTTTATTCTGATATGTATAAATGATTTGGATAATGGCTTACATAGAAACATTTCAAAATTTGCAGGTGATACCAAACTTGGAGGCGGGGCAGGCATTGAGGTTGATACCAATCGATGTAAGAGGACATAGATAGGCTAGCAGAATGGGCAGACGAGAGGCAAATGGACTTTAATACAGACAAGTGTCAAGTGATGCATTTTATCAGAAGGAACAGGGAGAGGCGATATACACTTAATGGTAAAGTTCGAAAGAGTGTGCAGAGACAAAGGGACATGGGGTTCATGCACATAGATCCCTGAAGGTGGCAGGATATATTGAGAGAGTCGTCAGTAAAGCATATGGGATCTTGGGCTTCATAGATAGAGGTGGTGTGTTCAGAAGAAGGAAAGTTATGCTGTAACTTTATGAAGCTCTGGTTAGGCCCCAAGTGGAGTACTGCATCCAGTTCTGTTCACCACACTTTAGGAAGGATGTGAGGGTCATTGACAGGGTGTAGAGGAGGGTTACTTTAATGGTTCCAGAGATGGAGGATTTTCAGTACAATATAGTCTGTAAAAGCTGGGATTGTCCTCCTTGGAGTAAAGGAGATTGAGGGGAGATTTGATACATGTATACAAGATGATGACCTGTTTGGATAAGGTAGACAGGAAAAGATGTTCCCATTAGCTGATGGTACAATGACTAGAGTTAAGGTTGAGGGCAAGAGTTAAGGGGGATGTGATGAACAACATTTTTACACAACGAGTGGTAATGGCCTGGAAATCATTGCCTCCGAGGGTGGTGGAAGCAGAGAAGGTGAATTATTTCAAAAGGATATTGGATGAACACTTGATGTAAATAAACTTGCAGGAATATGGAGTCAGAGCTGGGGAATGAGACTGGCTGGATTTATCGACAAAGAGCTGGCATGGACTCGATGAGCAGAATGGCCTAATTCTGTGCTGAAATGACTATGACTCTACGACTCCCTGACAGGGGAATACTATTACTACTTTTAGTTTAGTTTAGAGATACAGCACTGAAACAGGCCCTTCGGCCCACCGAGTCTGTGCAGACCATCAACCACCCGTTTATACTAATCCTACACTAATTCCATATTCCTACCACATACCCACCTGTCCCGATGTTTCCCTACCACCTACCTATACTACGGGCAATTGCTAATGGCCAATTTACCGATCAACCTGCAAGTCTTTGGCATGTGGGTAGAAACCGGAGCACCCGGAGGAAACCCACGCAAACACAGGGAGAACTGGCAAACTCCACACAGGCAGTACCTAGAATTGAACCCGGGTCACTGGAGCTGTGAGGCTGCGGTGCTAAACACTGCACCACTGTGCCGCCCTATACTGGGAAAGTTTATAATGGACTGGGCAGTATCACCCTGGAGAACCCCGTGATGTAAGTGAAATGTTTGATGCCCAAGAACGTGGTTAACAAATGTCCTTCACAAACAGAGTAAATCAGTTCAGTTCCACTGACAATTCTGGAGTCATTCACAATGGGGAGTAATTTCTCCTCGTTTTCTCTACATAGGACAGCAGTCAGGCTTTTCACTGTGTCCACCACCTCCATGTAGAAAGTCTTGTCAGGGTTAGGTGAGATAAGACACGTTGCCTGGGCGACAGCTTTCTTCAATTGTGTTACTGCTTCTATGCTCTCTTCAGTCCAACTGGGTTAAACCTGGTCATCACCATCATTAGTTAGTTCATAAAGAGGAGTCACAGTCTCTGCAAATCGAGGGATGAGGGTCCACTGATACCCCACCAGCCTGAGGATATGACACAGGGTAGGACTTTGAGGTGAACAGGGGTAGATACTGGATGAGGGTCCACTGATACCCTGCCAGCCTGAGGATAGGACACAGGGTAGTCTTTGAGGTGGACAGGGGTAGATACTGGATGAGTGTCCACTGATACCCCACCAGCCTGAGGATAGGACACAGGGCAGGAATTTGAGGTGAACAGGGGTAGATACTGGATGAGGGTCCACTGATACCCTGCCAGCCTGAGGATAGGACACAGGGTAGTCTTTGAGGTGGACAGGGGTAGATACTGGATGAGTGTCCACTGATACCCCACCAGCCTGAGGATAGGACACAGGGCAGGACTTTGAGGTGAACAGGGGTAGACACTGGATGGTCTCGACCTGAAGCTGGTGTGGGCTGATGCAGGATGCTCTGACCTGGGCACGTAGAAAGGTGACACGGTCTTGCACCAGCTGGGCCTTACGTGGATGGTCTTTTAGTCCAGCTCCCAAAGTCACTGCAGTAGTTCCTGTAAAAGGGTTAAATGTGTGGACACGGTTTGTGGTGATGAGAAGATCATCGACATATTGCAGCGAGCAGGAAGACTGTGAAAAGCTCAGAAGGGACCCGGCTACACGTTTGTTGAAAATAGTGGGGTTATTGTGGAACCCCTTGTGACAGACATGTCCAGGAGTACCTCTGGTCCTCAGAAGTGAATGTGAATTTAATTTGTTTCTCTAGTTTTACTGGGATACTCCAATAAACATTAGAGATATCCAGGGTAGAGAAGACAGCCCTGCCACTGAGAATCCGGGAGAGTAGGGTGGGTGTCTATCAGACAACCGGGTTCACGCAGGGTTGACTGAATTGAGTTTGTGGTGGTCAATAGTCAGTCACCAGATGCCATCCGGCTTTCCAACCAGTCAAATCGGGCAGTTAGAAGGGAACATGGCTTCGTGACCTACACCCTGGTATAACAATGACATGATAGTGTCTGGAATGTATGATATAATCTCAGCTCGGTATGAATACTGCTTCATGGATCATGCAATGGTCAGTTAATTTCTTCGGGTCTGCTCATGTTTGCACAGTTATCTTTATGGGTTGTGGATACACTCGACACGGACTCGAGAATCGCCTGTACCTCAGGGTGATCAGAGCTGTCTGGTTCCCACTCCTCTGAGATTTTAATCATGAATATTGAGGGTGCACTGGACACCAGAGTAGGGGCATGTTTTAATGTTCTACAATATACAAATATAGGGATAATCAATTACTGCTGATAACCTTTGAGCACATTACTGCCCAGTAGTCCCTGTCCATTATACAGGATCATATAAAAGGGAGGCAGGACTTTGACATGAGCTGTGTTCCCTCTCCTACACCAATGTAAGATCTGATCCAGGGTCACAGATTAACCAAAAGGAGATCGAAGGGTCACAAGCAGTTTATTGAGGAGTAACAGTTCAAATACAGCACAAAATCAGAATAGACATAGTGGACATACGGCCTGTGGCAGGTGAGAAAGGCTTTCTGGCTATGGATCAAATGTAAGAAGCTATTAGTAAAGACGTTATAACAGGACACACAGAATAATTCAAGGTGATCAGGCAGAGTCAACATGCTTTTGTGAATCGGAAACCATGTTTAACCAATTTATTGAAGTTCTTTGAAGAAGTAACAGGTGCTGTGGATAAAGGGGAACTGGTGGATGTACTATACTTAGATTTCCAGAAGGGATTTCATAATGTGCCACATCAAAGTTCATTGCGGAATATAAAAGCTCATGGTGTAGGGGGCAACCTATTGGCTTGGATAGAAGATTGGCTAGCTAACAGGAAACAGAGAGTAGGCTTAAATGGATAATTTTCTGTTTGGCAAGATGTAACGAGTGGTGTGTCACAGGGATCAGTGCGGGTGCCTTAGCTCTTTACAATTTATATAAATCACTTGGATGAAGGGGCCAAAGGTATGTTTGCTAAATTTGCTGATGACAGAAACGTCGGTCAGACAGTATGTTGTGACGTGGACACAAGTGAACCACAAAGGGGTAGATAGATTGAGTGATTGGGCAAAGATCTGGTAAATGGAGTATAATGTGGGAAAATATGAAATTGTCCATTTTGGCAGGAAGAATAAAAATTAAGCATATAATCACAATGGTGAGAGATTTCAGAGCTCTACCATCCAGGGGGAACTGAGAGTCCTTGTGTATGAATTGTAAAAGGTTAATATGTAGGCATTGAAAATAGTTAGGAAAACTAATAGAATGTTATCGTCCAATGCAGGAGGAATTGAATACAAATGTAGGGAGGTTATGTTTCAGTTATATAGGGAGACCACTTCTGGAATACTGTGTACAGTATTGGTCTCCTCATTTAAGGACAGGTGGAAATGCATTCGAAGCAGTTCAGAGATGGTTTACTAGACTAATGCCTGGAATGGGGGTGTTCTCTAATGAGGAAAGGCTGGACAGGCTAGGCTTATGTCAGCTGGAGTTTAGAAGAGTAAGAGGCGACTTGATTGAAACTTATAAGATTCTGAGTGTGGGACAGAGCAAATGAGGCCGACAGAGAGAGAAAGAACGAGAGAGAGAGAGAGCTCAATTCATCTGCTGCTAAAAACCTCATCCATGCCTTTTTTATCTCGAGACTTGACTATTCTAACACACTCCTGGCTGGTCTCCCACATCCTGCTCTCTGTAACCTGTGGTCATCCAAAACTCTGCTACCATCTTCTAATTTGCACCAAATTCTGTTCACCCAATATCCCTGTGCTCACTGACCTACATTGGCTCTTGGTCCAGTAACACCTCAATTTTAATATTATCACTCATGTGATCAAATCCCTCCATGTCCTCACCCCTCTGATTATCCCAATCCCCTGTTCATTTCCAATGTTCCTGAAACTTGTTCATCTTAAAAATCTTTTTTCCAATTACCGCTTAAAAGTGACTTTCTTTCCTTCTGTCACTCTTCATATAACATAGAACATAGAGCATAGAACAGTACAGCACAGTACAGGCCCTTCGGCCCACGATGTTGTGCCGAACCTTTAACCTACTCTAAGATCAAACTAACTACCTACCCTTCAATCTACTATCATCCATGTAACGATCCAAGTGTCGCTTAAATGTCCCTAATGTATCTGCTTCTACTACCACCACTGGCAGCGCATTCCACGCACCCACCACTCTCTGTGTAAAGAACCTACCTCTGACATCTCCCCGAAACCTTCCTCCAGTCACCTTAAAATTATGCCCACTAGTGATAGCCCTTTCCACCCTGGGAAAAAGTCTCTGGCTATCCACTCTATCTATGCCTCTCATCATCTTGTACCCCTCTATCAAGTCACCTCTCATCCTTCTTCGCTCCAATGAGAAAAGCCCTAGCTCCCTCAATCTTTCTTCATAAGACATGCCCTCCAGTCCAGGCAGCATCCTGGTAAATCTCCTCTGCACCCTCTCTAAAGCTTCCATACCCTTCCTATAATGAGGCGACCAGAACTGAACACAATATTCCAAGTGTGGTCGAACCAGGGCCTTATAGAGCTGCAGCATAACCTCGCAGCTCTTAAACTCAATCCCCCGTTAATGAAAGCCAGCACACCATACGCCTTCTTAACAACCCTATCAACTTGGGTGGCAACTTTGAGCGATCTCTGGACATGGACCCCAAGATCCCTCTGTTCCTCCACACTACCAAAAACCCTGTCTTTAAGCCTGTATTCTGCATTCAAATTCGACCTACCAAAATGAATCACTTCACACTTTTCCAGGTTGAACTCCATCTGCCCCTTCTCAGCCCAGCTCTGCATCCTGTCAATGTCCCGTTGCAACCTACAACAGCCTTACACACTATCCACAACTCTAGCAACCTTCGTGTCATCGGCAAACTTGCTAACCCAGCCTTCCACTTCCTCATCCAAGTCATTTATAAAAATCACGAAGAGCAGAGGTCCCAGAACAGATCCTTGCAGAACACCACTGGTCACCGAGCTCCATGCTGAATACTTTCCATCTACTAACACCCTCTGTCTTCTATGGGCCAGACAATTTTGTATCCAGACAGCCACAGTGTGGTTTTCCTGACCACACATTTCATCTCTCCTGCTGCACTCATGCTGTGGAAGCTTGGATCCATAAAATGGTGTGAGCTGCACTGCCGGTCACATCCAGCACATTGTACAGGACACCCAGGCTGGCCAGGGTGCTCGTGTCGGTGTAACGTGTGTGTGTCTGTAGTGTGAGGAGAGGTCTGAATATGAAGTCGATCAGCCATTTCAGCAACTTTGATGTACGTCTTTGATACTTGGTCCTTGCATGTATACTGACCATCTGTGTTAGTCACTCTCAGCTGAACATACATTCAGCAGCACGAGGATCCCCCTCTAGTGTTAGTTAAAAGGACCAGGCATCCAACTTGCAGCTGAGGGGCTTTTGACTTACTTCTGTTATTACAAAGTTAGTGGAGGTGCTGTGGATGGTTTTCTGGAGGTTGTGTTATGAGCTGCTGCAGACATTCAGGGAGGAGAGAGGACTTGGTGACACAACTCTGTACGATGAATGGGGACTGTAGTTACAGTGTCTCTGCGTCTGTAACATGATCAACAAATGGAGCAGAAGCTGCAGAGAGAGTGAAAGCTCTGGAAAGAAAGAGGAGGAATGGCCTCTGCCCTACCCACCCTGGGTTTCCAAGAGCAAAAAGAGCAGTGGTCCTAATATTGAGCCCAGGGGAACACCACTGTATACTCCCATTGAGTCTGAACAACAACCTTTCACCACTTCTCTCTGTTTACTGTTCCTTAGCCAATGTTATATCCACACTGTCACTGTCCCTTTAATCCATAGGGTTCAGTTTTCCTAACCTGTCTATTGAATGTCACTTGATCGAACACCTTTTGAAAGTCCATATATATAACTTCAATCACACCACCCTCAGCAACCCTCTCCATTGTTTTATCAAAGAACACCATCAAGTTTACCTCAGCACCACCTCTCTCCACTCCTCCACTGTTGTTAAATTATCAGACTGCTTATCCGACATCCAGTACTGGATGAGCAGAAATTTCCTCCAGTTAAATATTGGGAAGACTGAAGACATTGTTTTAACTCCCCACTCCAACTCTGTTCCCTTGCTATTGATTCCATCCCTCTTCCTGGTGACAGTCTGAGATTGAGACAATATGTTTACAACCTTGGTGTCACATTTCATCACAACATGAGCTTTAACCTCATTTTCAGGGTAGAATTACAACCGCCTATTTCCACCTCAGTAACATCGCCTGACTTCACCCCTGTCTCAGCCCATCTGCTGCTGAAACCTCATTTATAACTTCGTCACCTCTCGATGTGACTATTCCAACTCACTCCTGGCTGATCTCCCACATCTACTCTCTGTAAACATGAGGTCATCCAAAACTCTGCTGCCCATGTCTTAGCTCACATCAAGTCCCGTTTATATGACACTGACCGACATTGGCTCCCAATCAAGCAATATCTTGATTTTAAAATTCTCATCCTTGTTGTCATATCTCTCAATGGCCTCGCCCCTCCCTATCTCTGTAATCTCCTCCAGCTCCAGAACCCATCCAGACATCTGTGCTCCTCTAATTCTGGCCTCTTTTACATCCGTTATTTAAATCACTGCACCACTGGCGACCGTGCCTTCAGCTGCCGGGGCCCAAGCTGCAGTATCCTCCCTACACATCTCCGCCTCTGCACCTCTCCATCTCACTTTCCTCCTTTAAGACATTCCTTGAAACCTTCCTCTTTGGCTAACCTGTTGGTCCTTTGACCTAATATCTCCTGTTGTATCTCAGTTCGCACTTTGCTTCATAATGCTCCTGTGAAGCACCTTGGGATTTTTTATAACATTAAAGGCAATATCTAAATATAAATTGTTGTTTTTGTTGTTGTTTGCCAGACATCAATAGTCTTTAGCATATCCAGGTTGCTAACCATTTACTATCCAATGTTTTTACAAGCAACAAGTATTTTTCTCTTGGGTTGTCACGTCTACAAATGTCCCCAGTCGTGACACTAGTCTAACTGGTCAGTAATTACAGCATTTATCGCATATCTCCTTTTTTAAACAGGATGTAAGATTTACAATCCTCCAATCCTCTGTCATCACACCCATATCCAAGGAGGATTGGAAGATTCTGGCCAGTGCCTCTGCTATTTCCACTATTCCTTCCCTCAGAAACCCCTATACATCCATTCAGACTGGGTAAGAGTTCCAGTTTATTGTGGTACAAAAAGGTGTTGGATAGAAAGGTGTTAACTGAAACTGTTTGTTCAGTGACTGTAATTAATGTCAGTCTCCATGGACCCTGATTGTGTCACAGGAGGGTTTCCCTCTTCTATTAATATGGGACTTCTTTCAATGTGTTATCATAGTGTCAGCGGGAGCATCACGCCCGGCACTCACAGGGATCAGCGGCTCCAGAGAGAGGGAGAGGATAGATCAGAATCTGAGAACAAAGGGTCAGAATCTGAGAACAATGGGTCAGAATCTGAGAACAATGGATCAGAATCTGAGAACAATGGGTCAGAATCTGAGAACAATGGGTCAGAATCTGAGAACAATGGGTCAGAATCTGATAACAATGGGTCAGAATCTGAGAACAATGGGTCAGAATCTGAGAACAATGGGTCAGAATCTGAGAACAATGGGTCAGAATCTGAGAACAATGGGTCAGAGTCTGAGAACAATGGGACAGAATCTGAGAACAATGGGACAGAATCTGAGAACAATGGGTCAGAATCTGAGAACAATGGGTCAGAATCTGAGAACAATGGGTCAGAATCTGAGAACAATGGGTCAGAATCTGATAACAATGGGTCAGAGTCTGAGAACAATGGGTCAGAATCTGAGAACAATGGGTCAGAATCTGATAACAATGGGTCAGAGTCTGAGAACAATGGGTCAGAGTCTGAGAACAATGGATTAGAATCTGAGAACAATGGGTCAGAATCTGAGAACAATGGGTCAGAGTCTGAGAACAATGGGTCAGAGTCTGAGAACAATGGGTCAGAGTCTGAGAACAATGGATTAGAATCTGAGAACAATGGGTCAGAGTCTGAGAACAATAGATTGGAATGTTACAACAATGAGCAAGAGTTTATCCTCAGAACTTCACTATCTTTCTACACATTATGATCGGTTCTCGTTAAACTTTCGCATCGACCTCGCACTTCGGATTGCTCAATACATTTATTATCCCATCCTCGGTCTTGTTGGTGTCCCTGGTTAGTATCTGTTTCCAGGTATTTATTCCTTAAACCATGTTTAACTGTATTATATTCCTGTAATTTACTCTACCCTCCTTGCTGCTGTTGTTAATCCCGGTGAATATCTCCAGTAATTACCTTGATTAACCATGTTTAACTGCATTACTGCTCCTGTAATTTTCTCTACCCTCCTTTCTGCTGTTGTTATTTCTGCTGAATCTCTATCTCCAGAAATCAGCTGTATAAACCACTGCGAACGGTATTTCAGTTCTTGTAATTTACTCTCTCCTCTTTGCTGCTGATACTGTCTCTATTTCCAGCTAGGAGATCTGTAAACCCTGTTTACTGAAATACTGTTCTGGAACGTAAATTGTGGGAAGAGAGAAGACAGTGTCATTGGTCCATTGGTCTCCATCTCAAACTCCATCCCCTATCTGTGAACCACATACCCGATCCTGAGGCTGAACCAGACAGTTTACAACCTCTGTGTTCTATTTTTACCTTACTTGAGTTCATCTCCAAATTCTCTCCATCACCAACCTTGTCTACTACCACCTGAGTAATATCACCCGTCTCCACTTCTGCCTCAGCCCATCTGCTGCATAAACCCTCATATGTGCCTTTGTTAAATCCCCACTTGAGTATTCCGAATCTTTCCTGGTCACCCTCCCAGTTATAAACCTCCATAAACCACAGCCCATCCAGAACTCTGATGCCTGTATCTTAACTCACACCAAATCCCGATCACCCATCACCCCTGTGCTCACTGATCTACAATGGCTCTCGGTTTGGCAGCACCTTAATTTTAATATTCTCATTCTTGAGTCTGTATCCCTCCATGGCCTCACCGCTCCATTAGTCCCATTCTCTTGTGCATTTCCCATATTTCTGCAAATAATATGCCTTCAATCTTTTCTCAATTCTCTTTTTAAAGTGAATTTCTTTCTCTCTGTATCTGTTCCCAGCCACGATTTTCAACTCTACAGACACACTGGTGCTGAGGGCGCAGAAGATGGGACCCATAAAATGATGCGAACCACACAGCCGGCCACTTTTAGTGTGGTCAGCACAGTGTCCCATGGTGGGCAGTACACTCGTGTGGTCAGCACAGTGTCCAATGGTGGACAGAGCTCTAGTATGGTCAGCAAAATGCCCCACGCTGGACAGAGCTCCAAAATGGTCAGCACAGTGCCCCATGCTGGACAGGGCTCTAGTATGGTCAGCACAATGCCCCATGCTGGACAGGGCTCTAGTATGGTCAGCACAATGCCCCATGCTGGACAGGGCTCTGGTATGGTCAGCACAATGCCCCATGCTGGACAGGGCTCTAGTATGGTCAGCACAATGCCCCATGCTGGACAATGCTCTAGTATGGTCAGCACAATGCCCCATGCTGGACAGGGCTCTAGTATTATCAGCACTAATGCCCCATGCTGGACAGGGCTCTTGTATGGTCAGCACAATGCCCCATGCTGGACAATGCTCCATTATGGTCAGCACAATGCCCCATGCTGGACAGGGCTCTAGTGTGGTCAGCACAGTGCCCCATGCTGGACAGGGCTCTAGTATGGTCAGCACAGTGCCCCATGCTGGACAGAGCTCTAGTATTATCATCACAATGCCCCATGCTGGACAGGGCTCTAGTGTGGTCAGCACAATGCCCCATGCTGGACAGAGCTCTAGTATGGTCAGCACAATGCCCCATGCTGGACAGAGCTCTAGTATGGTCAGCACAATGCCCCATGCTGGACAGAGCTCTAGTATTATCAGCACAATGCCCCATGCTGCACAGGGCTCTAGTATGGTCAGCACAATGCCCCATGCTTCACAGGGCTCTAGTATGGTCAGCACAATGCCCCATGCTGGACAATGCTCCAGTATGGTCAGCACAATGCCCCATGCTGGACAGGGCTCTAGTGTGGTCAGCACAATGCCCCATGCTGGACAGAGTTCTAGTATTATCAGCACAGTGCCCCATGCTGGACAGAGCTCTAGTATTATCAGCACAGTGCCCCATGCTGGACAGGGCTCTAGTATTATCAGCACAATGCCCCATGCTGGACAGGGCTCTAGTATTATCAGCACAGTGCCCCATGCTGGACAGAGCTCTAGTATGGTCAGCACAATGCCCCATGCTGGACAGAGCTCTAGTATGGTCAGCACAATGCCCCATGCTGGACAAAACTCTAATATGGTCAGCACAGTGCCCCATGCTGGACAGGGCTCTAGTATGGTCAGCACAATGCCCCATGCTGGACAGGGCTCTAGTATGGTCAGCACAATGCCCCATGCTGGACAGAGCTCTAGTATTATCAGCACAATGCCCCATGCTGGACAGATCTCTAGTATGGTCAGCACAATGCCCCATGCTGGACAGAGCTCTAGTATGGTCAGCACAATGCCCCAAGCTGGACAAAACTCTAATATGGTCAGCACAATGCCCCATGCTGGACAGAGCTCTAGTATGGTCAGCACAATGCCCCATGCTGGACAATGCTCCAGTATGGTCAACACAGTGCCCCATGCTGGACAGGGCTCTAGTGTGGTCAGCACAATGCCCCATGCTGGACAGAGCTCTAGTATTATCAGCACAATGCCCCATGCTGGACAGGGCTCTAGTATTATCAGCACTAATGCCCCATGCTGGACAGGGCTCTTGTATGGTCAGCACAATGCCCCATGCTGGACAATGCTCCATTATGGTCAGCACAATGCCCCATGCTGGACAGGGCTCTAGTGTGGTCAGCACAGTGCCCCATGCTGGACAGGGCTCTAGTATGGTCAGCACAGTGCCCCATGCTGGACAGAGCTCTAGTATTATCATCACAATGCCCCATGCTGGACAGGGCTCTAGTGTGGTCAGCACAATGCCCCATGCTGGACAGAGCTCTAGTATGGTCAGCACAATGCCCCATGCTGGACAGAGCTCTAGTATGGTCAGCACAATGCCCCATGCTGGACAGAGCTCTAGTATTATCAGCACAATGCCCCATGCTGCACAGGGCTCTAGTATGGTCAGCACAATGCCCCATGCTTCACAGGGCTCTAGTATGGTCAGCACAATGCCCCATGCTGGACAATGCTCCAGTATGGTCAGCACAATGCCCCATGCTGGACAGGGCTCTAGTGTGGTCAGCACAATGCCCCATGCTGGACAGAGTTCTAGTATTATCAGCACAGTGCCCCATGCTGGACAGAGCTCTAGTATTATCAGCACAGTGCCCCATGCTGGACAGGGCTCTAGTATTATCAGCACAATGCCCCATGCTGGACAGGGCTCTAGTATTATCAGCACAGTGCCCCATGCTGGACAGAGCTCTAGTATGGTCAGCACAATGCCCCATGCTGGACAGAGCTCTAGTATGGTCAGCACAATGCCCCATGCTGGACAAAACTCTAATATGGTCAGCACAGTGCCCCATGCTGGACAGGGCTCTAGTATGGTCAGCACAATGCCCCATGCTGGACAGGGCTCTAGTATGGTCAGCACAATGCCCCATGCTGGACAGAGCTCTAGTATTATCAGCACAATGCCCCATGCTGGACAGATCTCTAGTATGGTCAGCACAATGCCCCATGCTGGACAGAGCTCTAGTATGGTCAGCACAATGCCCCAAGCTGGACAAAACTCTAATATGGTCAGCACAATGCCCCATGCTGGACAGAGCTCTAGTATGGTCAGCACAATGCCCCATGCTGGACAATGCTCCAGTATGGTCAACACAGTGCCCCATGCTGGACAGGGCTCTAGTGTGGTCAGCACAATGCCCCATGCTGGACAGAGCTCTAGTATTATCAGCACAATGCCCCATGCTGGACAGGGCTCTAGTATGGTCAGCACAGTGCCCCATGCTGGACAGAGCTCTAGTATTATCAGCACAATGCCCCATGCTGGACAATGCTCCAGTATGGTCAGCACAATGCCCCATGCTGGACAGGGCTCTAGTGTGGTCAGCACAGTGCCCCATGCTGGACAGGGCTCTAGTATGGTCAGCACAGTGTCCCATGCTGGACAGAGCTCTAGTATTATAAGCACAATGCCCCATGCTGGACAGAGCTCTAGTATGGTCAGCACAATGCCCCATGCTGGACAGGGCTCTAGTATGGTCAGCACAATGCCCCATGCTGGACAGAGCTCTAGTATGGTCAGCACAATGCCCCATGCTGGACAGGGCTCCAGTGTGGTCAGCACAGTGCCCCATGCTGGACAGAGCTCTAGTATGGTCAGCACAATGCCCCATGCTGGACAGAGCTCTAGTATGGTCAGCACAATGCCCCATGCTGGACAGGGCTCTAGTATGGTCAGCACAATGCCCCATGCTGGACAGAGCTCTAGTATGGTCAGCACAATGCCCCATGCTGGACAGAGCTCTAGTGTGGTCAGCACAGTGCCCCATGCTGGACAGGGCTCTAGTATGGTCAGCACAGTGCCCCATGCTGGACAGAGCTCTAGTATGGTCAGCACAATGCCCCATGCTGGACAGAGCTATAGTATTATCAGCACAGTGCCCCATGCTGGACAGGGCTCTAGTATGGTCAGCACAATGCCCCATGCTGGACAATGCTCCAGTATGGTCAGCACAATGCCCCATGCTGGACAGGGCTCTAGTGTGGTCAGCACAGTGCCCCATGCTGGACAGGGCTCTGGTATGGTCAGCACAATGCCCCATGCTGGACAGGGCTCTAGTATGGTCAGCACAATGCCCCATGCTGGACAATGCTCTAGTATGGTCAGCACAATGCCCCATGCTGGACAGGGCTCTAGTATTATCAGCACAATGCCCCATGCTGGACAGGGCTCTTGTATGGTCAGCACAATGCCCCATGCTGGACAATGCTCCATTATGGTCAGCACAATGCCCCATGCTGGACAGGGCTCTAGTGTGGTCAGCACAGTGCCCCATGCTGGACAGGGCTCTAGTATGGTCAGCACAGTGCCCCATGCTGGACAGAGCTCTAGTATTATCATCACAATGCCCCATGCTGGACAGGGCTCTAGTGTGGTCAGCACAATGCCCCATGCTGGACAGAGCTCTAGTATGGTCAGCACAATGCCCCATGCTGGACAGAGCTCTAGTATGGTCAGCACAATGCCCCATGCTGGACAGAGCTCTAGTATTATCAGCACAATGCCCCATGCTGCACAGGGCTCTAGTATGGTCAGCACAATGCCCCATGCTTCACAGGGCTCTAGTATGGTCAGCACAATGCCCCATGCTGGACAATGCTCCAGTATGGTCAGCACAATGCCCCATGCTGGACAGGGCTCTAGTGTGGTCAGCACAATGCCCCATGCTGGACAGAGTTCTAGTATTATCAGCACAGTGCCCCATGCTGGACAGGGCTCTAGTATTATCAGCACAGTGCCCCATGCTGGACAGGGCTCTAGTATTATCAGCACAATGCCCCATGCTGGACAGGGCTCTAGTATTATCAGCACAGTGCCCCATGCTGGACAGAGCTCTAGTATGGTCTGCACAATGCCCCATGCTGGACAGAGCTCTAGTATGGTCAGCACAATGCCCCATGCTGGACAAAACTCTAATATGGTCAGCACAGTGCCCCATGCTGAACAGGGCTCTAGTATGGTCAGCACAATGCCCCATGCTGGACAGGGCTCTAGTATGGTCAGCACAATGCCCCATGCTGGACAGAGCTCTAGTATTATCAGCACAATGCCCCATGCTGGACAGATCTCTAGTATGGTCAGCACAATGCCCCATGCTGGACAGAGCTCTAGTATGGTCAGCACAATGCCCCAAGCTGGACAAAACTCTAATATGGTCAGCACAATGCCCCATGCTGGACAGAGCTCTAGTATGGTCAGCACAATGCCCCATGCTGGACAATGCTCCAGTATGGTCAACACAGTGCCCCATGCTGGACAGGGCTCTAGTGTGGTCAGCACAATGCCCCATGCTGGACAGAGCTCTAGTATTATCAGCACAATGCCCCATGCTGGACAGGGCTCTAGTATGGTCAGCACAGTGCCCCATGCTGGACAGAGCTCTAGTATTATCAGCACAATGCCCCATGCTGGACAATGCTCCAGTATGGTCAGCACAATGCCCCATGCTGGACAGGGCTCTAGTGTGGTCAGCACAGTGCCCCATGCTGGACAGGGCTCTAGTATGGTCAGCACAGTGCCCCATGCTGGACAGAGCTCTAGTATTATCAGCACAATGCCCCATGCTGGACAGAGCTCTAGTATGGTCAGCACAATGCCCCATGCTGGACAGGGCTCTAGTATGGTCAGCACAATGCCCCATGCTGGACAGAGCTCTAGTATGGTCAGCACAATGCCCCATGCTGGACAGGGCTCTAGTGTGGTCAGCACAGTGCCCCATGCTGGACAGAGCTCTAGTATGGTCAGCACAATGCCCCATGCTGGACAGAGCTCTAGTATGGTCAGCACAATGCCCCATGCTGGACAGGTCTCTAGTATGGTCAGCACAATGCCCCATGCTGGACAGAGCTCTAGTATGGTCAGCACAATGCCCCATGCTGGACAGAGCTCTAGTGTGGTCAGCACAGTGCCCCATGCTGGACAGGGCTCTAGTATGGTCAGCACAGTGCCCCATGCTGGACAGAGCTCTAGTATGGTCAGCACAATGCCCCATGCTGGACAGAGCTATAGTATTATCAGCACAGTGCCCCATGCTGGACAGGGCTCTAGTATGGTCAGCACAATGCCCCATGCTGGACAATGCTCCAGTATGGTCAGCACAATGCCCCATGCTGGACAGGGCTCTAGTGTGGTCAGCACAGTGCCCCATGCTGGACAGGGCTCTAGTATGGTCAGCACAATGCCCCATGCTGGACAGGGCTCTAGTATTATCAGCACAATGCCCCATGCTGGACAGAGCTCTAGTGTGGTCAGCACAATGCCCCATGCTGGACAGAGCTCTAGTATGGTCAGCACAATGCCCCATGCTGGACAGTGCTCTAGTATGGTCAGCACAATGCCCCATGCTGGACAGGGCTCTAGTATGGTCAGCACAGTGCCCCATGCTGGACAGGGCTCTAGTATGGTCAGCACAGTGCCCCATGCTGGACAGAGCTCTAGTATGGTCAGCACAATGCCCCATGCTGGACAGAGCTCTAGTATGGTCAGCACAATGCCCCATGCTGGACAGAGCTCTAGTATGGTCAGCACAATGCCCCATGCTGGACAGAGCTCTAGTATGGTCAGCACAATGCCCCATGCTGGACAGCGCTCTAGTATGGTCAGCACAGTGCCCCATGCTGGACAGAGCTCTAGTATTATCAGCACAATGCCCCATGCTAGACAGGGCTCTAGTATGGTCAGCACAATTCCCCATGCTGGACAGAGCTCTAGTATTATCAGCACAATGCCCCATGCTGGACAGAGCTCTAGTATGGTCAGCACAGTGCCCCATGCTGGACAGAGCTCTAGTATGGTCAGCACAATGCCCCATGCTGGACAGAGCTCTAGTATGGTCAGCACAGTGCCCCATGCTGGACAGGGCTCTAGTATGGTCAGCACAGTGCCCCATGCTGGACAGGGCTCTAGAGTGGTCAGCATAGTGCCCCATGCTGGACAGGGCTCTAGTATGGTCAGCACTATGCCCCATGCTGGACAGAGCTCTAGTATGGTCAGCACAATGCCCCATGCTGGACAGGGCTCTAGTATGGTCAGCACAGTGCCCCATGCTGGACAGGGCTCTAGTATGGTCAGCACAATGCCCCATGCTGGACAGAGCTCTAGTATGGTCAGCTCAATGCCCCATGCTGGACAGAGCTCTAGTATGGTCAGCACAATGCCCCATGCTGGACAGGGCTCTAGTATAGTCAGCACAATGCCCCATGCTGCACAGGCCTCTAGTATGGTCAGCACAATGCCCCATGCTGGACAGAGTTCTAGTATGGTCAGCACAGTGCCCCATGCTGGACAGAGCTCTAGTATGGTCAGCACAATGCCCCATGTTGGACAGAGCTCTAGTATTATCAGCACAATGCCCCATGCTGGACAGGGGTCTAGTGTGGTCAGCACAGTGCCCCATGCTGGACAGGGCTCTAGTGTGGTCAGCACAATGCCCCATGCTGGACAGGGCTCTTGTATGGTCAGCACAGTGCCCCATGCTGGACAGAGCTCTAGTATAGTCAGCACAATGCCCCATGCTGCACAGGGCTCTAGTATGGTCAGCACAATGCCCCATGCTGGACAGAGCTCTAGTATGGTCAGCACAGTGCCCCATGCTGGACAGAGCTCTAGTATGGTCAGCACAATGCCCCATGCTGGACAGGGCTCTTGTATGGTCAGCACAATGCCCCATGCTGGACAGGGCTCTAGTATAGTCAGCACAATGCCCCATGCTGGACAGGGCTCCAGTATGGTCAACACAGTGCCCCATGCTGGACA